>NC_056731.1:1149522502-1149677502 GCF_019279795.1 Protopterus annectens
TAATTCTTTGTACCCACTTGTCTTGAGTGATCCCCAGCCAGGCTTCGGGATACAAATAAATGCAACCCCTGACCGGCCCCGGAGAAGCACAGTCGGGCCCCACATCAGGAGCACTGGTAAGGCCGGCCCCGAAAGGAATCGCGACCTCCCTGGTTTTGCAGACTGCCCCTGCCTCTAGGGCAACCTCTACCATTTCCTCCTCCTCCTCTACCTCTGAAGGACGAGTCACCCTCTGCATCCTGGAAAAACCTCTGGGACTTCTTGAACCACATTTTACCGCCCTCTGACCCTTAGGATATGGCAGAGAGCATTTTTCCTTCTTGCTCACACCTGGTGAGAGAGTGCCCTTTACCTTGGGTCCAAACAAAGAGTAACCGAAGGGGGCATTGGTAAAGGTAGACTTGAACGGTTCCGCAAAGTTACACAAACGCATCCAGGAATGACACCTTCCAGAAATTCCTGAACCCGCTGCTCTACTCGCTCCCTCGGCTGTATACGAAATAAGCCGCATAGATGAGCTGACGATAGAGTTCAAGGTGGACAACTGGGCAGACACCTTGTCAGGGACTCCCTCAGTACATGTACCTTGTAGAAAATCTCCTAACTCGTTAAGGAGATCTCTCTGAAGCCTCGTGAAGTGTGTAAGGTAGTTCAGCGATCTAAGGTTAAATGTCACTGAAGAGAAGATACACTTCCCATATCAGTCCATTGTTCGAGACTCCTTATTCAGCGGATGAACAGAATAAGAAGTCTCTGCTAGTTCCTTCTTAGTGGCTGCCGCCACCACCATGGCATCTACGGGAACACCTTTAGACAAGAAATCCTTATCTGGGGGTGCAGAGCGAAACTTATTCGGACTCCTGGGGGCTACCTCCACGGCATAAGGAGTATCCCACACCTTTCGACTAACTAGCTCCATCAGTTCGAAGTGTGGAGACACCCAAGAGGCTGAAGGTTGAGACCCGAAAGCCTTCAGGTACACCGACTCCTCATCTGAAGGGGTGACAGTGGGCCAGCCACACCTCTGTTTAAGGATTTCCAGGATGTCTACAAAGGAGACAGAGGATGACTTGGGGGACCCTTCTGACTCCGAGGTCAGTGTCAGAGGTCAGAGACTCATCCTGGGAGTCTACATGCTTCCTCTTACATGTTCTCTTCCATGGGGGCTCCTTGGAAGGATATTCCAGGGAGGTCTCGGAAGAGTGGGGCCACTGGCCGGTGGCTCCTGAGGCTGAGGATCACTGTTATCCACGGAGTGAGTAGGAGCCGAGACAGAAGTAGGTGCCTTAGGGGGAAGAGTGTTGGTACCCTTGGTAGGAGCTGAAGATTGGGACAGCACACTCATCTTGAATGTCGACCTCTCCGGCTCTGAAGAACTCCCTGGCTCAGAGGAGACCAAGGATGCCATCGGCTCCAAGATAGATGTAGGATCCAAACTCACCCTTGCCGAGAGGAAGACTCAGAACTGAAGTGTTTTGGTTCCAGGCATCCCTATCGGGGCCGACCAGGGAGCTTCGGCTCCTAAACACCACGGACGGCACGGAGTGTCGGAGCAGAACTCTGCTCCGAAACCGCCACAGGGGGAGCTGGAGCCGAGGGTTCCACCAGTGGTACCAAACACTCCAGCTCCGAAAGGCCAGCATGGCTCTAAGGAGGAATGCCCGAATGGGGGCTTAACGGACTCAAATGGCTCCGGAACCGACTGGGTCAGAGCCAACAACAATTTCAGTAAGGCAGATGACTTCAAAAGTCTCAACACTACCCTCTTCACATCTTCTTCCGATAAATTCCTGGGAGACCTGGAGGATAGAGTGGGAGAACGGGATCTCTGCAGTATCGGTGACTTCAATGTAGGGGAGAACGGTAGAGGATCCATAAACTGGCTCCATAAAATACTCTCAGAGGTCGGCTCCAAGCTACTTGGGACCGACCCTGTAATGACAGTACTACTCTCAATCGGCACTGGACTCTGTGGAGCTGATGAGACAGTGGACTTATCAGGCTTAGTAATTTTAAGAGGTGGCTCCAAGACACCAGATGGTGCCAGGGAGGGCCTCTTAGAGGACTTAGACTTTTCCTTTTTAGATCCTTGAGATCTAGAAGAGGTGGAAGAGCTAGCCAGATCTTCCTCAAAGGAAGGTTTTAGAAGACCTTTTAGGAAGAGCTTATTTTTCTTTCTTGCAACACCCTAGCACTGAAAGAGTGGCAAACTAAGCAAGTTTCCTGTAAGTGGATGGCCCCCAAACAGTAAACGCAGTTGCTATTGTTATCCGTTATGGACATCTTCTGTGAGCATTTAATGCATTTCTTAAGGCCAGATGGCTTATGGTCCTTGCTTTCTTTAGACATTCTCACAGAGATTAGCTGACACACACACACAAAGAAAAAGAAGAGAACTAGGTCTTCTAATTTAAACGGGCACAGCCCTACAGATAAGAAAGACACCACGAGGACTAGGTCCTCTAACTTAAACGGGCCTAGCCCAGTCAAAAGAGGAAACGGAAAACTAGGTCTTCTAACTAAAACAGACCTAGGGAAAGGTACAATAAGAGTTGTCACACACTCAAACAGTAATAAAGTGTAAATTTACTCAACAAGGAAAACAGAACCTTGTTCTTTTAACAACATTAACCAATTTAGCAAGCGGAAACCCGCAAAAAAACTGACTTTAGACTTATTAAACACACAGCCTAACTGAGCGCAAAAGGCGCCTACAATTACTAAACTCTAATATAACATGAAAAACCAGCACACAGGATACCAGTACTTTGAAGCCAAAAGGCCAACTGTATTGAAGAATTTGCACACAAAACGGCGCACTTGTAACGCTAACTATTCTAACTTGCAAACTACACTAACTATGACTAAACAATGATATAGAAACAGTTCTGAGTAGAAAAATCCCAACATTTTGTATAAAATTGAAAAAAACTTAGCCAGAGCCAAACAGAAGCACAACCGAACTCATTGACGCAGCAAACGAGATCTGGGGATTGCACTGGGGCACCATGGGATACCTACCTAGCCACAAGCCAACTAGAAGACTTCCAGCTTGTAAATAGGCAGAGTCGGAGCCGAGGATCGGCTCCAATACCATATGTAAGAATGAAGGGGAGATAGGACTACAGAACATCTTTTTTCTTACTATTAACAGTACATAACCTTTTTTCTGTTAAAGACTTTTTACTGACTGTTTCTGGACTGTGCTTGCCTCCGGGCTTTGCTCAACTCGTTCCGTTCACCCTCGCTT
The DNA here is from genome assembly GCF_019279795.1 of Protopterus annectens. Classification (NCBI taxonomy): domain Eukaryota; kingdom Metazoa; phylum Chordata; order Ceratodontiformes; family Protopteridae; genus Protopterus; species Protopterus annectens. The sequence goes on from NC_056731.1 coordinate 1,149,525,753, forward strand.
CATTCTGCTCACTCCGCTCCTATACCCTCATTCCCGCCCACTCCCACTTTCCTTAAACTTATTAACCTAAACCACACCTTTCTAACTCATTATCCTATAACTTGCAGCTACCTCATCCAACACACCCACAATCTATTTTTTTTTCACTTTCTCCCCTCCCACCTCACTAACCATTTCATACCTCATATAACAATGTCTCCCCTACCACTTTATCAGTAAATTTATCTCTCTACTAAACTGCAGACCATATTTTTCTCCCATTTCCCTACTATTTCACCGTGTCAGTTATCACTCTTTTGATAAACTCTCTCCTATTCATTACCCTCTACCTAGCCTCCCACTCCACTTCCTTCATCACAAACATAACACTATCCCCTCTTCCTACACTCCTCACCATTACATACCATACAAAACCAAATATCCATTTTCACATTTGTTCTAACCTCTACACTAACTCTAATATATTACTCTTCTAATATAAATATGTCCATATCCCCAACCCTCCTTCTTATCCAAATTTCTTTCAACGAATACCCAAGTTCAAACTCTCTCCTTCTACACTCACTAACAGAAATCAAACTTCAAGCTGACATGCATCCTAACCCAGGACCCACACAGCTACTCCCACCCCACCCAACAACACCCACCACACCTGCTAATACTACCTTCCACCTTCCTCTAAAAACTTCCAAATCAGATTTACTCGCATCTAATTTTAACCTCAGCAGTACAAAAAAAAAAAATAGTGAATTTCATGCAGCCCTAGCTACCTGCACTCCTGATATAGTAATCATTACAGAAACATGGCTAAAACCCCACATTAAAGATGGGGAAATACTTACTAGTGATTATGTTATTAGACAACATAGGCTGAACAAGTGTGGTGGAGGGCATTGCCATCATGTATAAAACTTTCCTCAAAATTGATAAATGAATATTTCTGCTTCCGATAGATCTGGGGGAGTACAGAACCACCCGATTTGAAGTAAATCCACATAAAAACCATTATTGCCTCCTACCTACCACCAGGAAATAATCTACCTACCATTGAAAGTCTCCTATATTGGGCATCCTCTACTTTCAACAAAGAAACTATAGTGCTAGGCGATTTCAACTTGGACTGGCTATCATGCTCATGTGACAACCACTCCAATTTTAACAGTCTATTCAATTTCACCCAAACTATAAACTTCCCCACTAGAATCAATAAACACACTAAACCTATTCTAGACTGGATACTAACCAATAAGCCCAACTTTGCCCACCAGGCTTGGAGCCTCCCCGATTTTCTCAGTGATCACTCCCCTACCTTTCTTCTAAAGAAATGCATTAATTCCCCTGTAATGTCATTTTCAAACACATACGCAACAAAATCAATTTTCACCTATCTTAAATTCCTTACTTCAAAACTGCACCTGGTCACCTCTAAAATCCCACCACTTAGACCAAGGTGTACATACCTTCTTCAACATCCTTAACCTTGCTCCAACAAGAAAATTCACTCCAAAGCCAAAAACCTACCTTGGATAACCAAAGATGCTAAAGCTCTCATTAAACAAAGGGACAGAGCCTGGACTGCTCATCAAACCTCCAAAACCTCAGAAAACCTCACCTCTTACAAACAACGTAGAAACCTAAGAAACAATTATCTAACATTCAGCATCCCAATTTAACTAATTTCATCACAACTAATCACCTCACTTTTAAACAACAAATCTAACCAACCCCTTACAGTGCCTACCTCCACTAACTCTAAACCCAGCTACTTCTCTTTTAAACTCATACAAACCTCTTATATCAAAAAACTCCTATCAAAACTAAAACCTACCTGTCAAGCAGCTGACCAACTCCCTGACTTCTTAAACTGCTGCAAGCTCCATCGCCTATCCCGTATCTATCCTAAATCAATCGATCCATCGCAGAATATGTCCCAATACTATGGAAAATATCCCATATCATCTCCCTCCATAAGGGAGCCCCATCTAAATATCGCTCTAATTATCGTCCCATTGCCATTCTCTCACCCTAGCCAAAATCTTAAATATATCCATAAGCAGCTGCTAGACCACCCCACTACAAATAACCTCTTACCTAGTTCACAGCACGCTTCCCTCCAAAACACAGTACCTCCACAGCCCTCATAAGTTTCACTAACGACATCAACCTCCTCAAAAACAATGGATAACTAGTCTCTACTATATTCCTTGATATATCCAAAGCTTTTGATATGATATCCCATCAACTACTAAACACTCTAGCCTCCTTCAACCTCAACTGTACAGCTCTCATCTGGTTCTTTAGCTACCTTACTGATCAACAACAGGCAACTAAATGGGATAATAAACTCTTCACACTCTTCCCAGTCTCTGTTGGGGTTCCTCAGGGTTCCATCCTTGGCACTGTCCTTTTTATTATATTCACAAATCTTCTAAACACTGCCACTAAATCTGCTTCTATCATTCAATATGCTGACGACACCACTCTTATTTGTTCTGCTCCCACACCCCAAGAACTCAAAGATAAACTGCAAAAGTCATTTCTAGATATTGAAAATAACCTAAATGAACTTCAACTCATCCTAAACCCAAACAAAACAAAATTAATGATCTTCTCCAACAGGAAATCCAAAGCAAACCAACTCCCTTTCTCTCCATTTACTCCAATAATGACACTATAATAGAACCAGTTAACCAAACAAAACTACTTTGTGTCACAACAGACAACAACCTAACATTCAATAAACACATCACTCTCAGTTAAGAAAGATCACATTAAACAGTGATCTATATAGGGCCAACCTTACCTTACTCAAAATGCCAGACTAGCCTCAGCCAGATCCCACCTCCCATCTACTCTCCTCTACTGTTTTCAACTTTTCACTAAACCTGCACATCTGATTTACATCTACTTGATTCCTGCTATAACAAAATAGCAAAAGTTGCTGCTAATATACCCAACAGGACCCATAATTGCCTTGCGCTTCAAAAACTACATTGGCTTGAATTTCTTAAATCTGTTACACTCAATCAGCTCACCACTGCCCACTCCATTATCCACAAACCTGAAAACTGCAATGCACTCTCCAACCTAGTGCAACTAAATACCAACCCCCGGACCCTTAGATCATGGGATAAACTTATACTCAAGGTAAGAAAGTCCCATAATTACTTTGGCTACTCTGAAGGAGAACAGATAGTCACCAAACAGTGGAACCTATTACTTCAGAATATCTTAAAACACAGAGAGTCATAGCTTCAAACAACTCCTCAAGGAAAACCTTACTCAACAATGGCTATGCTCCTGGAATACTCCTGGCTAGTTCCTCATGCCATCAATCAAATGTTTTCTTTTCTGCTATCTTCTCCTTGTCTTACTTCTACCAAATAAAAATACCATATACCTAATGAGCTTCATATTACTGTCTGTAATAAGGCTTAGGAACTGCAGTGGTGGTGCTGCGGTAGCGTTGTCGCCTCATAGCAAGACGTTGTCCCGTTCGATTCTCAGTTAGAGTGTCTTCTGTGTGGAGGCATACGTGGATGGGGTGTGCCTTCATTGAATGTTGTGCGTCAGGGCTGGTAACCCGGTACGTAAAAATCCATTACCAATCAATAGCGGACCGGAGTTCCGCTGTGGCGACCCCTAACCGGGAAAAGCCGAAAGACACAAACAAATAAGGCTTAGGAAATGTAATGTTTTTCTGTTTTTACATTCCCTTTTTGTAAATTGTGATCATTGGCAACTGTTAAACTTTTTATATATTGTTTGTAAATCTTTTTAAAAAAATTTTTGTAATCTTTTTTTTGTACTATTGTTATGGAGCTTTTCTCCCCAGGTCTCCGCTGAAAATGGGCTACTTGCCCAGCTGGACTCTACCCAGTTAAATGTAAAATAAATAAATAAAATGAAATAAATAATCGTGCAATAGCATTCTTTTTTAATGGCAGCTTCTGTTCCAGATTCTAATAAAAACTCTACCAGTGCTGGTCTTTCATTTTGGACCCCTCAGCCCCATTTCTCTGTTTGCACTCTGACATCAAGTCCTTGATAAGAATGGCAATCTCTAACCTGCAGCCCAAATAAATTCTTGTCATTTTCCTACTCCATCATCTTTCTCTCTCAAGTTTTTCCTCCCAATACCTTGGTTCCTTTGCCAGGTTTCTTCAATAAAATTCCATCCTCCTCTTGCCTACTGTCTATATCCCTATTTGCGGTCATCCCCATTGGCAGAATCTTTCTCCATTCTCATGTTGGCTTAGTTCTTAAATTACTTTCTGCTACTTTATGGATATACTATGCTGTATGATTAGTGTTATTCCTCTTAAAAGGTTAGCATCCAAAATCGCAGTCTCCCCTTGTTTGAGTCTCTCCCGCCCCCCCCGTTTCATCATCATCCCTTTCCATTTTGAATTACAGTTTACTGTTTGTGCTAGGTACAGGAGCCTCAACTGTGTAGCTCTGAAAAATCACTTCATATTCTGTAATCTTAATCCGTCCTGTTCTACTGAAAGGATCAGCTTATCCCACTTAACTCTTGCCATCTTCCCCTCCCAGCTAAAGTCCTTCAGCTCTTTATTAACTGCTATCCACAACTTCGCCTTTGGTTGATTAATATATGCCTGAACTGTGTATAAGACTACAGGGACTAAAAACACTGAATGCTTGTATTTTACTATCCATATAACAAAGTTTCCATGTTCTCAGTTTTTGTATTTTCTTTTGTTTACTCGCTTCCCACATATCCTTAGCTGCCTCAACAGAATAATTTTTAATCCCTACTCCTAAAAACTTCATTTTATCATGTCCCCATAAATAAGGCTATTTCTAAAACAATTCATGTGTGGGCACACAATTTATTGCTATTGCCTTTGTTTTAGCTTCATTTATTTTGTACCCTGAAAAGATTTGAAACCGTCTGTTCCACAACACTGTAATGTCTCTTTTTGGTTTTGTCAGGTATAAAATATCATCTACAGACAGAGCCAGCTTTTCTCAAAAATTCAAGGATATAATTGGTGTGGTAGTTGAGTCCCTTATTTTCTTTGCCAATGGTTCTAAATATAATGCAGATAACAAAGGGGAAAGACGGCATCCCTGCCTGGTTCCTCTGCTCAAGCAGAAATTAGTAAAAAGACCCCACCCACTTTAATTTAAGCCTCCGATCCCTCATATATCCTCCTAATCACCCTTATAATTTTTTCAGGAAATGCCAATGCTTCCATAGCCCTTTTCACAAAGTTCCAGCTTACTCTGTCAAATGCTTTCTCTGCAACAAGAACCACCATCAACAATAGCATTTTCTTACATTCTGCTTCCCTCTGGATCAAAGTTAAGTTGTCAAATAACTGCCTCCCCTCCACAAAACCACACTGATCCATATCCATCACTTTTAGCATTACTTTTGTCATTTTAGTCATTACAGACACAAACACTTTATAATCATGGTTTCGTATTAAAATGGGCCTGTATGAAACTGGGTCCGATGGATCTTTACCCTCTTTAGGTATTACAACTACCATTGCTTTCTTCCAAGATGTTGCTACTTCCCCTCTTAAAATACTGTTAAATAAAACATTCCAGATCTTTATCACTTTCCCCTCCTACCTTCCAAACATCCACAGGAATACCATCTATTCCTGGAGACTTTCCTGTAGATTGGTTATACATCACAATTTTTATCTCATCTCATCTCCTCCTATCCTAGCCATTAGTAATTGAGCCTCATCTACCTCTAACCTGGGCATATTTAATTCTTCCATAAACACTTCCATATGCATCTTTTCTTGATTTCTATATCTCTCTGCTTTATACAGACTTTCATAGAATTTCCAAAATATTTACAATACTTCCAGAGGATCTTGTCACCTTCCTTGCTATAGAGTCCCTAAGCTTGGTGACAGCCCTTTCTACTTTCTGTTGCATGAGTTGCTGTGCTAAATGTTTTTATGATCTAGTGTTAACAAAAAAACAGTTGCTTAACAGCAATCTTTCTAAACTCCTGCACATTATTGAGGTAATCCCTTATTTTCTGCTTAGCATTCTGTAGCCAATCCTCTTCTTGTTCTGTGAGATTCCCCCATTCTATAACACATTAACATCTGTCAGTCCCTCTAAATAAAATTCTTGTTAAGTCTTCACCACAGTTCCCTTTCTTTTATTTCCACCCTATTTTTAAACCCCACCTTAATTATATCCCACTTCCTAGCTATATTTTCAGAAGACATTTCTATCCTCTCTAATAGCTCCTGAATAATCTCCACTACCCATTCCTTAAATTCCTCCTTTTCAACAGATTGATGGGAAAGCACCAGTGTCTCATTTTTGTTTCATCACCTTGTTTTTTTATTTTAGTTATTGGTGCATGATCTGAAATAGTTATCAGGTGCATATAAAGTTCTTGTGAAATGTAAATTTTGTCATGCCTAGTCCAGGTTTTATATCTTGGGGAATAATATGTAAATTCACTCCAATCTCTTATTATTGAATTCATATCTTCCATGCCAAATATTTTCGTAAATTTCTTCAAAAAAACTACCCTCCTTTGTATACTTTCCCTTCTGGGTCCCCCAGACACACCTTCACTGCTGCAAATCACATTCCATTCCCCACCTATAAGTAACATTCCTCGCTGAAAACTGATTTTTCCCAGAATTTTCTTAAGATCCATTATAGCAGTTTTAGGTGAAAAATAAACATATGCCAATGTAATCCTCCTCACCCCTTGCCAGCAGCTCGTTAGCACTACAAATCTGCTATTATATTTTTTTTATCCTCTTCTACCACTATTGGAGCTCCTCTTGCAATTAACATAAAGTACTCCTCTTTTCCTTTATCCTAGGTATTCTACTGAATAACCATCCTGAAAAACTATCAAATTCACATGTTCAGTTCTTTCCAAGTGTCTCCTGTAACACAGATATTTGCACTCTACATTTTATAATATAGTTCATTCTTTTTTTTTGTATTTATCTGCGAGACTTTTTACATCTGAAGACATGACAGAAAGCATCACTGCATTAAAAAGTTATTACCTTTTATTTAGAACACCTTTTTTGTTAAATATCTAGTTCCAGCTTTTGAGTTATATGCACACACTGTAGTTTTATACAGTTGTTTCTGGTCATATCCATTTGAACCTATGTCACATCTTACAAACCTTTTTGTTTTATTGAAAGCCCTAAAAAAAAAAAAAAAACCATCCCCAATACCCCCAAAACCTATTAATTTAATACCAAGACAAAACTATGTACATCTTCAAATACTGAAGTTGTCCCCTCCTAACAGGAGCAAAAGCCTCAAACTGAAAGCCACACTTCGACTTGAGTTAACCAAAAGAAAGGTTATGCATGCTAAAATGTATGGCGCAGTCTGTGTTTCTACTAAGTGCAAGCTGGTTTCATCTTAGCTTTACAGCTCTCCCAGCTGGGACATTCAATCCCGGAATGCTTTCAGAGAACATAATGTCCTAGCCAATTTCTCTCTCTTTTTTTTTTTTTCCCCCTCAGCCAATCACTCTCCACCAGGCTGTTGCCAGTTTATCAGATTGTCTTCATGGAGAAATGAGAACCAGACAGCCAGTTTCTCTATCAGATTGTTTCCATGGAAACATTAAGACCAGCTGTAGATTTGCTACTGAGCAAACATGTATTTGCTAGAAAAAAGCCTCATTATATTCAACATTCTTTTTTCATTTACTTGCTCTCTCAAGACTTGTTACCAAATAAATCTAATGTCCTTAATCCAGTCATTCTCCTATGCAAGAAGAAGAAAAAACACATTCATTTTTATCTTCTCATGCTTTTTTAACCAGGCTTTTTATTTTATATTGCAGTGCCCACATTTCTTAAAACAGAAGACAGAGATGAAGGGAGAAGGAAAAAAATGCAGCAGCACCCGCTTACAATCCCTATTACACAAAATAATGGAGAAAACTTTACTTTATAGCATATAAAGAAAACCTTACACCACAAAAATAGCACTATTTAAGAAAAAATACTTACTTAGAGTTAAGTTTCTCCCAATTCCCCTCCCAAAAGCACTTTTCCGAAAGTACAGCTCTGCACTTACCATAAATGTAGATGTTACAGTGTATTCACTGTTGCAGTTATCACATTTGGGTAATCTGCCTGCAAGTAGCCCTCAGTCAGTCTGAATACCAGAGTCTTGGGATTTCTGTATCTGATGCTGTCGCTTCTTCCATGACTTCAGGTCATCAGGGGCATAAACCATGCAGCCGATGCCATTACATCAGTTTTTCTTGCCCCAGATGTCAGAAGCCCCCACAATAGGAACCAATTTCGTGGTGTGGAACACCCCCAGTAGAAAGTAAATACCAATGTTATAAGATATGGACAAACAAAGAAGAATAGGTAGAAGTATAGAGAAGTCAAGGGGATGGAGGGAGGGTAACCAGGACAGCAACAGTGAATACACTCGAACATCTACATTTATGGTAATTGTACACAACTGTACTATGTTCTTTGTGTTTCACTGTTGGTCATCATATCTGGGTTGATTCCCAAAGCTAATGATGGGTGGAGGCAGTCAAAAAGCATTAAGGCTGGCAAGCAGGCCCTGTAAGACTGCTGTGGCAAATGCAGCTATGGATTTAGAAAAGACAGGTAAGTGGTAATGCTTGGTGAAGGTGAGTACAGAGCTCCAGGATGTCCCTGGTAGGGACTCCCCTGAGAAATGCTGTAGAGGTTGCTGTAGCCCTAGTGGAATGTGTTCTGATCCCCTGTGTGGTAAGTTTCCTATGGTGTTTGTAGCAGAAATGGATGCAATGTGCTATCCATTTAGAAATAGTTTGCTTTGATATAGCCTTTCCCTCTGCCCCTGTAGCAAAGCCGATTAGCAGCTGGTCAGATTTTCTGAAAGGTTTAGTCCTGTCCAGATAGAACCTAAGCTGCCTGTGCACATCCAGGGAGTGCAGGATCCTTTCTCCTTTACTCTGAGGATTAGGGAAGAAGGTTGGCAAATGAATGGATTGGTTTAAAGCCACACTAGATACCATCTTGGACATAAATGGATGGGTTAGTCCTGAGGGAAACCCTGTCCGCATGGAAGATAATGAAGGGTTCCACGGCCATAAGGACCTGCAATTTAGACACTCTTTTTGCTGAAGTGATGGCTAGAAGTACAGCTGTTTTCCAGGAGAGGAATTTTAACTCTGCTGAAGCAGCGGGTTCAAAGGGTGAAAAGTGAATTTTTCCAATACAAAGTTAAGGGCCCAGGCTGGAGTAGGAGCTCTCATGGGGTGGGTCTTAAATTTTTGGCTCCTCTCAGGAACTGTTTGACCAGAGGATGAGAAAAAAAAAGGAGTGGCTTAATATTATAATGAGCTGAGATGGCAGAGGCATAAATCTTAATTGAACAGAAGGACAGGCCTTTATGGAGCATTTCTGTTAAGTAATCTAGTATATGACGTAAGCTGGGCACCGTTGTGTCCATTCCTTGAGACTGGATCCAAGAACAGTATCTTTTCCACTTTTTTTAATAGAATTTTCTAGTACTAGGCCTCCTTGCCTCAAGGATGACATCCAGCACCTGTTTACTGAGGGTTGCTGGTGATGAGTTCAGGGGATGAACCAGGCTGTTAGGTTCAGGGTTTGTAGCGGAGGATGCAAAATCTGGCCCTCCTGCTGGGACAGCAGGTAGGGGGTCTGAGGCAGGTGCCATGGTGGCAGTACTGTCAGACTGCGCAAAAGTGGGTACCAGTGCTGGCATGGTGGGTCTGGTGCAATCAGGATTATCCTTGGTTTGTCCTGTTTGATCTTTAGTAGAACCTTCGAGAGGAGAGGCAGAGGGGGAAATACATAGATTGAGAGTTTTTCCCATGTAAAGGACAGAGCATCCACTTTCCATGCTTGGCTGTGGGGAGTTCTGGTGCAATAGTTGCTCAATTGATAATTCTGAGGGGAAGCAAAGAGGTTCACCTCTGGTACCCCCACCAGTGGGTCAGAAGCTTGAATGATTTGGGTTACAGTTTCCAGTCATGTGGGTCCATTAGATTTCTGCTCAAGTCGTCTGCCAGTGAATTTAGTTTGCCTGGCAGGAATTGAGCTTGCAGGTGCACTCGATTGCTCAAGGCTGTGTTCCACAGAGCCATGGCTAACCTGCAGAGTGGGTAGGAATGGGTTCCCCCTGCTTGTTTATGTACCACATAACTGTGGTGTTGTCCATCTTTATTAATAGTTGCCCTGGAAGAATAAGGTCAGAGCATTCTGTACAGCTAAAATTTCTTTTTGATTGATATGCAAGTGCATTTGCTTTGGGCTCCATTTGCCCTGAATACAGTGTACTGCCATGTGAGCCCCCCATGCATAGTCTGATGCGTCTGTTAGGGTTTGGGCAGCGGGGTGTTGAGTGAAAGGGAGTCCTTTGTTGTTGTAGCAGGCCTCTGCCCACCAAAGGAACTCTGCCCTTAGGCAAGGAATGATAGGAATCATTGTTTCTAGGTCCTGAGAAAGTTGACACCAGAGACTTAAACACCATCGAAGTTTCCTCATATGCAGTCTTGCGTACGGAATTAGTAGAATGCAAGAGGCCAGGAACCCTAGGGCTTGCAGTATTTTTCTTGCAGATAGCTGGGTTTTGGTGGCCAGTAGATTGAAATAGTTTGTCAAATACATTTGTTTTTCCTTGAGAGGAATGCCATCTGGGAAGTAGTGTTAAAGTTTGCTCCCAGGAATACAATCTGTTGGCTGGGTACCTGATGTGATTTCTTTTCATGGATGGTGTACCCCAGTGAAGTCAGAAGTCTCTCTACAAATGTCAAGTGCTGGAGTAGCAATTCCTGCCTGTCCGCCTGAACCAGGCAATCGTCCAAGTATGGGTAAATTGGAATTTTTCTCTGGCTGGAGCTAGGCATTTTGTGAATACCCTGGGCACAATAGATATGCCAAAGGGAAGGGCAGAGAACTGATAGTGCATAGAGCCTGCTCTGAAAAGTAGATATTTCCTCCAAGATTCCCTTATGGTGATGTGCAGATAAGCTTCTTTAAGTGTAGGGTGGCTAGCCAGGAGTCCTTGGCTAGCATAGGAAGCAGCTGTTTGAGTGTAAGCATTTTGAACCTTGGAACCACCAGGAAGGTGTTGAGAATAGGCAGATCCAGGATAGGGCACCAAGAATTTCCTTTTCTGGGTACCAGAAACAGTCTGGGAATAAAAACCTTGTCCCCTCTGCTCTGCTGGGACAGGTTGAATAGCCTTGATATTGAGAAGAAAAAGTACTTGCTTTTGGGCCCTCTGTCCACTGGTTTGGGGGAGGTCTGGCCATCCGCTTGGGGTTGGCAGTGAGTGGAAGAAGAATCTGTATCCCTAGGATACAATGTTCAAGACCCATCTGTCCTGGGTGATGTATTCCCATTTTTTTGCATGCAGGGCAAGTCTTCCTCCTATGGGTGCAAGTACTTGGGCAAGGCTTGGAAGGGTTGAGGATAAGTCATTGTGATATTCTACCATAGGATGGTGGCTTACTACTCCATGTTTTAGCAGTGGGATCACTCCATTGCTTAGATATGTGCATACCCTGCGACTGTAATCTTGGTGGTCTGCTGCCCCTGGGTTTGGACTGAGAAGGTCTGGGAGGGACTGGAAAGGACCAGTTTTTTTTGAAGACCAATGCCTACTGAATCTAGGTGGCTGTACCTGTAGGAAATATTTAACATTTTGCATAGATTTAGCTTTTTCCTCCATCTTCTTGAGGACCTCTTCTGCTTTATTGCCAAACAGGCTTTCTTGGTTTAATGGTGCATCTAGTAATTTTGCTTTGACATGGTCTGGCAAGATTTGTTCCTTAAGCCAAGCATGCCTTCTAAGAACAGACCCAGTGACAGCAGCCCTGCAAGATGCTTCTAAGGCATCAAAACCACATTGCAAAGTATGTTTTCCAACTTGGTTAGCAGAATGCATCAACTCTTGTAAATCTATGTTCTGCACAATCAGGAATCAACATAATTTTTTGTTTAATTAGTTCCATAATATGTTGCTGGTACTTCAACATGTGAAACTGGCAATTTAAAGCCCCGATGGAAAGAGTAGCAGAGGAGTATACCTTCTTACCCAATCTGTCTAAAGCCCTAGAGTTTCTGTCTGAAGGGGTAGGGTTTTGGCTGTTGTAGCCTTAATGCCTTTAGGTCCCTGGGAAATGGTCTCTGGATCCGCAGTAGGACTCTTACAGAGGAATTTGTGGGAGTCGGGTACTCTGTAGTACCCGTCAGGTTTCCTGGGAGCTGGAGGCAAAGTATCAGGGGTAAGACTGGATTCCAGGAAGACAATTTCCAGAACAGGAGGGATGGCTAGAGGCCTGTGCTGAGGCAAGTTTAAAAATTCCCCGAGTCTCTTTTTGGACTGTGGGCAGTCCTGGCTCCCCAGCGGAAATGCTAAGGGTATGCAGGGTCTCACCAAAGGAAAAATCTTCTGGTGGGGAAGCAGAGGGAATGGAATCCTCTGCATCAGAATCCTCATAGGTAGATAAGGGTACATCCTGGTAATCAGAAGGATCACAGTCAACAGACTCTTGATCTGAAGAATCAGAAGAAAAATCAGTTCTTGGTCTTTTTGAGGGGGAAGGCTGGTTTCCCCTAATTAAAGTAATAAGATCTTCAGCCATTCTAAGCATTTGTTTCGGAGGCACGTGGGCCTGAGAATGTGCTTTGGTCACCGGTTTCTTAGGTATAGTGCAAACTCTGGGCCTGGGAAATTCGGTATTTTTGGTTTGAAACAAAGCAGTCTGTTTAATATGAAAATTGGAAGGCCTGAATACACCCTCAGAAGCCGGTGCCTGCACAGCGGCTCCGGACCCATCCAAGGTAGAGATATCCGCAGGTTCCACAGTTGAAGCATCTCGCAACATACCGGACTCCGAATGGGTCTCAGTAGAGGCCTGCGAATCTGTAGAAGCGGGTATCAGGGGCTGCAAAAGCACCTCACTGAGTACCGGCGGACTGCTGACTAGCTTAACAGAAGCTTCGTCGGCAGTTTTGGACCTATGCAGCCTGTCTCTGTCTTTTTCCTTACGTTTTTTGGAAGATTGGTAGTCGGATGGCTTATTGAAGCCATTTTGGAATACGGAAAACGAGAGCAAAATAATTTAGCAACAAAAATAGCCCAACGCCAAATAGTTCGGGTGTAGAACAAGGCACATAACCAACAGCAAGGAACTTTGTGGTCCGGGCCTTAACAGGTGACGTAAGAATGAAAATCTCTGAGGTATTTGCTTTCCACATGCAAGACAATTATTAACTTTTTCTGACATTGGTTAGAGCAAGAAAAAAGGATCCCCAACTGGGTACTTATCTTTTAGAAGACTTCAGGTCTCAAACTCAAAAAATGAAAATTTCAGGAGGCGGCTGACAGGCACTTGCGAACTGCTTCTACTTTGGACACTGCACGGCAAGAAAAGCTGATGTAATGTCGTTGGCTGCATGTTTTATACCCCTGACGACCGAAGAAGCAACAGCATCCAACACAGAAATCCCAAGATTGGTATTCGGGCCAACTGAGGGCTACCTGCAGGCAGATAACCCAAATGTGATGACTGCAACAGTGAAACACGAAGAACAATCATTAATGACATGAAGTAGGGCATATGCTTTAAAGTCTACAAGTTCAACAAATTCTGAAAGTCCAATATTTCCAGATTTTCTTCATAGTTCACCAATATAATCACTGCACTCTAAACCCACATTAAGTTACCAGTTTTATTCCTGTTCATCTCCAGCTTCCAAATTCTGTCTCTGCTTCATTTCCAATGTACTCTCGATTCTTCTTGTCGACTCTTGTACTCCCTTCCTTCTCTCCAGCATTTTCTGTTGAAACAGTGGATAGGGTTTCACAGGCATAGTCTCTCTGTGGTCTTCATTACCAGAAGAAAAAGCAGAATCTCCTTCTGTTTCACAGCTTACTTTTTGTTAGACAAACTCTTATTTCTACCTTAGCATGTATTTCATCAAAAATGATTTTGTTCCTCCAAGAAAGAATACCTTGAAGAAAACTGGGTACAGCAGTTTGCATCTCACACCTGTATCTTTGCATTCCCTGCATTGTGGAATAAATTTGCTCCTCTTCTGTCTGGTGTACGAGTAATTATTCTCCAAAAATACTCTGCTCTCTCCCAATTTTAGTAATTTGCCCTTCTGCTATAGTTTTGTCAGAATCAACTCCTCCTGCTGGCATGCTTTCTCATAGTCCGGTCTGGAGCATACACATGATGTGCCCCTTCAACTAACAACTCCTGCTGTGGAATATCAGTCCAGTTGCTTATTTGTGTTTTCATAAAATACCACCTTCTGTGGTATAGCTGAAAATCTCCAGTTTTCCCCACGTGCTCTGTACTCCAATTCTATTATTTTTTTAAACATCTCTTCCTGAGCAGTCTCAAATTCAGCCAGTGTTTTCTTCATTTCGACCTCTGAGTTTTGCAGGTTTATCACCTCATCTGAGTATCTGTTTAAAGCTTCTTCCATTTTTCCAACATTTTGTCATTTGAGTTGATATACTCCATCAGTGTTTCATTTATTTTAACCAGGTCTGTGTGCAGTTGTCTTGTATCTTCCTGCAGAATACTGGAATTCGCGTCTGGAGATTACATTACCTTTTGCTGAACATCAAAGTTTTCCCCAGTCAGTGTTTCTTCATTTTTGTAGCAGATTTTTTTTCCAGGTCCTCTGTATTTCTTTTTTCCTGGCATCCAGGCAGTACACTTACTAGCCAGTTACTGAAATTTACCCATAAACACAAGTCTACTGGCCTTCTCCGCTGGAAGAGGTAGAATTAAGCTGTTACTCAATATGTAGCCATATTGAAGTCCAGGACTCAAATGTCCTTGGTGATTTTCCGTCATTCTTTTACAAAACATCCACAGGCAAATTCCTATTTTTTATAAACAAAAATACTAAATGACAACTTAAAATGTGACCTAGGTACATGTACATTAACGTAAAAAAAAAAAAAAACTTATGCACGTCAACAATTAGCAATTACTCGTTGTGTACCTACCATAAATGTAGATGTTAGAGTGTATTCACTGTTGTAGTCATTACAATTGGGTTATCCTGTTGGCAGGCTACCCGCAGTCGACCTGAATTCCAAAGTCTAGGTCCGGCGTCGGTTGCTGTCGCCTCCTCCCTGACGTCAGTGCGCCAGGGGTATAAAAGATGCAGCCGACGCCATTTTCTTTAGTTTTTCTTGCCCAAGATGTCAGGTACCCCTAAAATGGTAGGCTAAATTATGCCAATAAGCATGCATGCACAAAAAACTTTTCCTTCATCTACAAGCAAATACACCACATAGGTTGTATAGAATAGAAAAGTACAGATAAGTCCTAGCAAAGGAAAAGGGGGATGGTGGGAGGGTAACCTGGACTACAACAGTGAATACACTAACATCTACATTTATGGTAGGTACACAACTGTACTATGTTCATCGTGTTTCACTGTTGCAGTCATTACAATTGGGTTGAATCCCAAAGCTAAGGTTGGGACGCTGGTTCATAGGTTCATAGGTTGGTACTAGGCTATCAGCCCTAGGGCCTATACAAGCCTAGCCATATCAATTCCCTGGCCATTTCTTCCCACATTATTTACTTTCCTGGACCCCTGTCTAGCAGGGCGACTGACGTGATCCCTGGGGTGAATTTCCTTTCTCCCATCCAATCGTCAAGGTTCCTCTTGAAGAGGTCCAAAGAGGCACTCTGCTTGACATGTATGGGCAATCTATTCCAGAGTCTGGGGAGTCTCTGGGTCAGGAACCTATCCCTCCAGCATGTTTTGTTTATTGTGATGACAAGGTTTAGATCCCTGGAGCGTGTAGCTCTGAGGGATTGGGATTTCTTTAAGTGTAGCATGTCCAACAGCTCTGGGTTTGACATGGCCTTGTATGTTAAGCAGAGATCGCCTCTGAGTAGACGATATGCGACAGAGTATAGCTGGAGTTTAAGGCGGTCAGCGTAGGGCATCTGTTTTAGGCCTGTGATTCTTTTAATGAGGTATTTCTGAGACCTTTCCAGTTGTTGCAGATGTCTTGAGAGGTACATACCAAATGGGGCATTGTATTCTATAATGGGTCTAATGAGGGATGAGTACAGTGGGACAATGACCTCCTTTTTTCTGGATGAAAAGCCCTTCGTGATGAGGTGTGCCACATAGAAGGATTTCCTGACTGTTGTGGCGATGTGGTTATCGAAGGTGAAACCACTGTCCACCTGTGTCCCTAAGTCTCTTATCACACTTTCTGTGTTTAGTGTACTGCCACCTATATGGTAATTCATGGATATATGTTTTTTCCCCAAAGGGGATAAAAATACATTTCTTGGCATTGAGCTTGAGCCCATGGCTCTGGCACCAAGCATCTGTTTCTGTAAAGCCCTTTTGTAGAGCATCCACATCATTTGGGGATTCAATAATGGCTCCCAGTTTGCAGTCATCTGCAAACTTTGTTAGCCAGAGTCTCTTAGTGTTGACCTGTACTTCAGAGAAGTAGATGCCAAACAAGAGCGGCCCCAGGACTGAACCCTGAGGTACTCCACTTGTCACTTGTCTGCAGCTGGATTTGGAGTCAGCTACTTTTACAGTGTGGGTTCCATCAGTAAGCCATTTAGCAACCCATTGGGTGACATAGGGATTAATGCCCAACTTAGTAAGTTTATCTATGATTCCAGAGTAGGGGATGGTGTCAAAGGCCTTGGCAAGGTCTAGATAGGCTGTGTGGACCACCTTACCCTTATCCATGGCTCTGGAGACGGATTCAAAGAAGTCAATCAGGTTCAGGAGACAAGATCGGCCCTTCACAAACCCAAACTGGGTGGGGTCCAGTGTTTGAAGGTTGCCAATGTCTTTGTTTATAAGTTCCATGATAATACACTCCATGGCCTTGCAGAGAAGGCTTGTCAGACGGATGGGACGGTAGTTTCCGGGATCCAAGTTGGATCCCCCCTTGTGGAATGGGATAACTGTAGCTCTGCGCCACTCAGTGGGCACGAAACCTGTGGAGAGGCTATGATTAAACAGGACACTTAGGTGAGGTGCCAGTTCATATTGTAGTTCATGTAGTACACAGCCCGGGATGTCATCTGGTCCCATGGATGCTGTATTCTTGGCTTTAGAGTGTGCGTTTTGTACCTGTGTGGCCGTTATTACTGGAATTTGGCAATCTTCCGGTATTGAGATGGGCCATTTAGGGGGTGAGAGGGGGGTGAAGTTGGCACTGAATCAATGTGCCAGGATATTGGCAATATCCTTCGGATCAGTATATTTAATGCCATTCTGTTTTAGCTCAGAGCAGATCTGAGCATTGCCATTTAGATTCTTGACATGGTTATAGAATGCTTTGTGGTTGTCTTTGGAATCTTTGGCAATTTTATTTTCGTAACTAGCTTTGGAGGATTTTATGAGGCATCTCAGTTTCTTACTGAGGCTAGTAAGGGAGTTTTTTGCATCCTGGGATTTTCCTCTTTTCTGCAAAACTTTCTTCCTTTTGTTGTAAAGTTTGTTTATGGCAGGGGACCACCAGATTGGCTTCCTTTTTTTGGATGAGAGCATTTTGGTTCTATTTGGGATGGCACGATTCATGCATGAGTGGATGTGCTCGTACAGTGCCTTAGTGTAGGATTCAGCAGTTGAACTTTCAGTTCCCGTCTGCATGGGTGTCATGAAGTTTGTCTCTTCTGACTTGAGTAGCATGAAGTTGGCTTTGAAGAAGTTTTTTATGGTGGTTTCTTTACTGGGGGGTGGGGTGGGATGTGGATGTTAAGGGTGATTAGCTTATGGTCAGACCTTACTAACGAGGGGGTGACCATAGGTATGGAGCATTGATTTCCCATGTTGGTAATGACCAGGTCTAGGATATTGGAGCCCCTGGTGGGACTATGGATTAGTTGATCCAGGGCGTTGGAATTTATGAATTCCAAGAACCGTTGCGCAAAGGTGTTGGGACATAAGTAGTTTTCCCAGTTAATGGCAGGGTAGTTAAAAATCACCCAGTATTAGGGTGTTTGGTTCTATCTTAATATTTTCCAGTATGTTTAGAAAGGTGTAGTGAGAATCTTGGGGTATGGTGGGGGATCTGTAGCAAGCTACAATTTGGATTGCAGTCTTACCTAGTGTTAGTTGCACTTGGATAATTTCAGACACATTGTGTTGGCCAACTAGCCTGGTGGTGTGAATATCCTTGGTGAATATTGACACTCATCCACCTTTAGTGTTCCGGTCCTGGTTTGGTGGCCGAAAAGTGTGGTAAGAGTTGTAGCCTGGTATTGCAGGGGTGCTCTCTGGAGCCTTGAACCAGGTCTCAGTTACTGCACAGATATCGATGTTCTCCATTTTTAGGAGTGCCTCGAGAGAGAGTGCATTTTGAGGTTTAGACTTCTAGCATTGAGTAGCATTACCTTCAGATTTTGCATGCTTGTACCTGTTACGGTGGTGGTTTTGTCCTTTGAAGTTTGCCTAAAAAAGGCACTATAGGGGTGGCAAGAGCCTTAGCCAGTAACCTGAATCCCAGGGGCAACAGGTGCAGACCATCTCTAGCAAAGCATCGTGGTCTGTCAATCATGTCATCCCAGGCAGACAGATACTGGATCCCCTTTGAATGGCATCATAAGCTTAGCCAATTGTTGAAGTCAATCATTTTATCCTTGTATTGTGGTATCATTCTGGGTGAAGGCAGGATGCTACTCAGGGCTAGGGTCATACCTGCCTGGGCCACATGATCAGAGAGCTCTTCCATGTCTCTTTTCACGTAGTCCAGGGAGGTACGTCTCAAGTCATTCACTCCAACATGGACAATGACAGTCATATTTGTACTTGTTGTGGAGTGACTTGAGTGCATGCGTTATGTGGCGGATCCTGGCACCCGACAGGCAGCTGACTGTAATTTTCTCCTTATTCAACCTGGTGAGAGGGACATCAGTGTGCCGGACTATAGAGTCACCTATGACTAAAGTGTTAGGTACATTGTCTTGCCTTAGGGGCTGTTGCTGGGTGGCACACTGGTGTTGTGAACTATGTGACACATTGGTTGTGATTGGTGTTTGCGTTTCAGCTTCAGAGGTCTTTGTTGCTTGGGCAGGTTACAGTTAAGGGCCTCTGCATATGTGGATTTAGTGTTGCTATATGTGGGTGTTGGTGGTGAGGGTTTAGAAGGGCTATGTGTTGCTTGAGGTGTAGTGTGGGTGTTAACCTTCTCCTCTTGACTGTTTAGCACAATCTTGGGTGGAGAGAGCTTTGCTTCCATTTTGGCTATGTAAGTGCATCTCTCACAGGTTGTAGTGTTGGGTGGTAGGAGGAGAGGGTTGTCTGTGTACATGAGGCAATTGCTGCATTGCCCCAGTATGCTCAGATTCACCAGGTGGACAGGAGAAATCACCGGAAGCTGACCCTGGACATGCCTGGTTTGGGGCTTTTTTTTTTTTCTTTGTAAAGTATAGGAGCCGTTTCCTTAGCAAGGTACTTTGCAATTATAGGCTGTTTAGTGCCTACTATTAATTTCTCCTGGTTAACAAGGAGAGTTCAGTGTTTGTATGAGTTTAAGGCTTCCTAGTGCTTTCCAGCAGGTATTAGAGAAAGTGCTAGTCACAGGGATGCTTAAAGGTAAGATTGAAAAGAATGCACTCTGCAGTGTGCACTAGAGAAGTTAGATGTGAAAGTAGGTAACTTGAGTTTTACCCGTTTAAAAAGTTAAGGTTTAGTGGAGAGTTACTATTTTTAAAACAGCAAGATGGATTGAAAGGGGTGGTCACTTTTGTATTTTGGTACTATGAAATATTGTAGGATGGCCAATAAATAAGATTAGGAGAGGCCATCAGGCCCTGCAGAACTGCAGTGGCAAATCCTTCCCTGGATTTACAGTAGAGAGGTAAGTGATAGTGCTTTGTAAAAGTATGCACTGAACTCCAAGTTGCAGCCTCTAAGATGTCTTTGGTTGGTGGTACTCTGAGAAAGGCTGCTGCTCTGGTTGAATGTGGCCTAATGCCCTTAGGCACTGATTTGCCATGCTGTGAAAAGCAGAAACTAATGCAGTGGCCTATCCACTTTGAAATAGTCTGCTTTGAGATAGGCTTTCCTTGTGATCCGGCAGCATATGCCACTAGAATTTGTTCTGTCCAAGTAGAAGCGTAGCTGCCTGTGAATGCCCAAAGAATGCAGAATTCTCTCACCCATATTCTGTGGGTTTGGATAAAAGGTAGGCAAATGAATTGTTTGGTTAAGGGCCACACTGGACACTACCTTAGGCATAAATGTATGGTTTGTCCGCAGGGAAACCCTGTCAGGATGGAAAATGATAAAAAGTTCCACAGCCATGAGTGCCTGTAACTCAGACTCGTCTAGCAGAGGTTATTGCTAGGAGCAGAGCTGTTTTCCAGGATAAGAATTTTATATCAGCTGCAGAGGCTGGTTCAAATGGAAGCAGTGTGAGTTTTTCCAAGACATAGTTGAGATCCAATGCAGGTATTGGTGCTCTCATTGGAGGTCTTATGTTTTTGGCCCCTCTGAGGTACTGCCTTAGTAATGGATGAGAAAAAATAGGTGGTTCTGTATTGTAATGAGCTGAAATGGCAGAGGCATGAATTTTAATTGATGAAAAGGAAAGGCCTTTATCAAGCATCTCAGTTAAGTATTGCAAAATCTGAGGAATATTTGGAACAATAGTGTCAAAACCTTGTGCCTGGTTCCAAGCACAGAATCTCTTCCATTTTTCTGCATAAGATTTTCTGGTGCTAGGCCTCCTGGCCTCCAAAATAACATCCATCACTGCTTTAGAGAGAGGTGTGCCTTGACTGGCTACATTATCCTCCATGCTGCCAGGTTTAAGGTCCTGAGGTGGCTGTGCAGTATCGGACTGTCTTGATGGGTCAGTAAGTGAGGAATTTGAGGTAATGTCCAAGTTGGGCATTGAGACAAGCTCTTTAGGACTGGGTACCAGTGCTGGCGAGGCCAGTCTGGGGCAATCAATATCATTTTTGGTTTCTCTTGTCTGACCTTGAGGAGCACCTTGGGGAGGAGAGGCAGAGGAGGGAAGGCATATACTGTTAGGTCTTTCCAGTTGAAAGATATAGCATCCACTTTCCATGCTTGCTTGTGATAAGTCCTTCTGCAGAATTTCTGTAGTTGGTAGTTGTGAGGGGAGGCAAATAGGTCTAGGTCCGGGCATCCCCAGTTTCTTGTTATGCTGAAGACTTGTGGATCCAATTTCCACTCGTGGGGATCCATTAGGTTTCTACTTAGTTCGTCTGCCAGAGTACTTGTCCGTCCTGGCAGGAATTGTGCTTGCAGATGTACTTGTCAAGTCAATGCTGTGTCCCACAAGTTCATGGCTAGCCTGCAGAGGGGGTAGGAATGTGTGCCTCCCTGCTTGTTTATGTACCACATGACTGTAGTATTGTCCGTCCTTATCAGTAGTTGTCCTGGATGAAGTAGATCCTTGAAGGCTGTCAGGCATTCTGAACAGCTAGCATCTCTTTTTGATTGATATGTAGATGCATTTGACTTGCGGACCATGTGCCCTGAATACATCTTTCTGCCATATGGGCCCCCCAGGCATAATCTGATGCATCTGTTGTCAATGTCTGCCTGGCTGTGGGTAAGGTGAATGGCTGTCCAGTGTTGTGGTGACAGGCTTTTGCCCACCATCGAAACTCCTGTTGCAGGCAGGGAATGAGCGTAATTATTGTTTCCAGGCAGTGGCAATGTTGAGTCCAAACACTTTTTAGATACCAGTGAAGTTTCCTCATATGCAGTCTTGCATATGGAATTAGCAGAATGCAGGATGCCATGAAGCCCAAAGCCTGCAGAATTTTTCTTGCAGATAACTGGGTCTTTGTTGCCAACATGTTGAAATAAGTAGTCAGTCGTCTGTGTTTGTCTGGCGTGAGATAAGTCAACTGGGCAGTTGTATTTAAGCTTGCACCCAGGAATATATTATCTCTTGAGAAGGTACGAGTTTTGATTTCTTTTCATTTACTGTGTACCCTAAACCTGTTAGTAATATTTTTACAAATGCCAGATGCTGTAGTAGAAAGTCCTTGTTCTCTGCTTGAATAAGGCAGTCGTCCAAGTAAGGATATATTTGTATTCCTCTTTGTCTGCAAAATGCAATCACTGGTGCCAGGCATTTTGTGAAGACCCTGGGCGCAGTAGATAAGCCAAAGGGCAGTGAAGAGAATTGGTAGTGCATTGAGCCAGCTATAAATCTGAGGTATCTTCTGCACGACTGTCTTATTGGGACATGCAGGTATGCCTCTTTTAGGTCTAAAGTCACAAGCCAAGCCCTCTTGCCCAGCATGGGCAGAAGCTGCTGCAGAGTTAACATTTTGAAATATCCAGAAATGTGTTTAGGATAGACCGGTCCAGTATTGGCCTCCAGGCTTTGTCCTTTCTGGGCACCAAGAATAGCCTTGAGTAGAATCCTAGTCCCTGCTCTTGCTGTGGTAGTAGCTGAATGGCTCTCATGTCCATGAGGGATGAAACTTGCTTTTGTGCCTCTGCCCATTGATTGCGTGGCAGGTCTGGCATATCGTTTGGCCTTGGCAGGGTGTGAAAGTGGAACCTGTAGCCTTGTGATACAATATTTAAGACCCTTTTGTCCTGGGTGATCATGTGCCAATTTTGTGAAAAAAGTGCTAGTTTTCCCCCCAAATGTGCAGCCAGAAGATAAGTGCTTGGTGCTGGCAGGGGAAGTCATTGAGACTGTTTCCTGTACAGCTGTGATTTTTCCTCTCCGCTTTTGGAGGTAGAAGCACCCCATTGTTTAGGCCTGTATGAGCCTTGGGGCTGTGATCTGCCTCTGGGGCATCTGTATCTGCCTCTATGTGGCCTGTCTGACACTGGAAAGGACCAATTATTTGTAGGCCAGTTCCTGCTAAATCTGGGAGGCCATACCTGCAAGAAATTGTTGACTGTTTGCATAGATTTAGCTTTGTCCTCCATTTTCTTCAACACCTCTTCTGCTTTAATACCAAACAAAGTATCATGCTGTAATGGAGCATCTAATAGTTTTGCTTTAACATGATCAGGCAGAATCTGTTCTTTTAACCAAGCATGCCTCCTAATGACAGAACCCGTAACAGCGGCCCTGCAGGAGGCCTCTAGAGAATCAAAACCACATTGCAAAGTATGCTTTCCCACTTGCTCAGCTGCATGCAATAAATCCTGCATTTCTTTGTTTTCTGCACATTCTGAATCGGTCAACATTTTCTGTTTAAGCAGTGACATAAGAGGTTGCTGATATTTAAGCATATGAAATTGGCAATTTAAAGCTCTTACAGCCAAGATAGCAGAAGTATAAATCTTTTTCCCCCCATCTGTCCAGGGCCCTTGAATCCCTATCAGAGGGGATAGGGTTTTTTGCAGTGGAAGCCTTGACCCCTTTGGGACCCTGAGGGATAGTTTCTGGGTCAGCAGCATATTTATACGTTATGTACTCGCCATAACTAGACGTCTGTGTTGTCCATTTTCATTCTTCCTCACTTACGGGTTACGGATCCAATCTTTGGATCCAGCTTGGCTGCATACTTCAGACTTCGGATCCAACTCTCAAGCTCCTCCCTCTACTCATAATGCCCTACTCCACCCCTATTGCTTCAGGTAGAGTTTGCTGCTCTATTTCCCAACAATGGAAGAGAAACAGACAGTCAGACAGAGAAGACAGGGCTCAAACCTGGAACTGTAGGTTCCAAATACAATCCAACAGGTCCTTCCAGAAGAAAAATGGATGGGGATGGATGAGAGAGGAGCTGTAGAATGAAAATTGACAACACAGATGCCTAGCTATGGTGAGTACATAACTTATAAATCTGATGTCCTTTTCATTCTTCCTCACTTATGGTACAGAGTACCCAGCTACATGGATCTTGGGTGATCCTCATGGAAAGACATTCCTCATTACTGCCAAACCAAAGGAGGCTCTATTTCTAGATATGATGTCCAATTTATAATATGAAGCAAAGGCACGAGTCTTGGACCATGTAAGCTGCTGCACAAATGTCCTCAATAGACGTTCTTGACCAAAAAGCAGTAGTAGCCATGGATCTAGCTGAATGAGCTTGGGGAGGTTTTGGTAATGTCACACCCTTCTGAGAGTAAATCCATGAGATACAGTCTGCAATAAATTTAGCTGAGGTAATTTTAGAAACTGGTTGGCCTAGGTGATATGGAGAGAGAGATGCAAAAAGCTAGTCTGACTTTCTAAAACTTTTTTTCCTGTGAAGTTAAAAAAAAAAAAAAAAAAAAAAGTAGCTGTCTCTGCACATCAGGAAGGTGTAGCACATAATCTCCTTAGTTATAAAACTCTGGAAAGTGAATGGATTGTTTGACTTTTTTTTTTTTTTAACCTAAAGTGGCTTCTGAAACTAAAAGGATTAGTCCGCAGAGAAACCATCTTTATGAAAAACAAAGATAGCGGTTTTTGGTGAAAGAGCCAGGGAGTTCAGGTATTTTTTTGCGGAAGTTACAGCTACCAAGAAAACAGTCTTCCATGATGGAAATTTTAGATCAGATTTGTCTAACTGTTCCAAGTTTTTGCATTAAACCTTCAAGTACTGCAGTAAGATCCCAAGGTGGTGAGGGTATTTTAATGGAGGTCTGAAAACAAAAATGCCTTTCATAAAAGCTTTACACAACCGACAGGAAAGCCAATGAAAAAGATTCATTCCTTCTGTGGAAATCTGAAAGTGATGCCAACTGAAATTAATCTGAAAGTGATGCCAACTGAAATTTAACTGTAGAGAAACTAGCTCCATCTTTGAAGAGAGAGTTGCTAAAAAATGAATAGCTGAAACTGGTGCAGAAAAGCGATCAATCTCCTTATCCGATGCCCAAATAGAGAACCTTTTCCATTTACTTTTATAAATTTTTTGGTAGAATCCTGTCGAGAAGCCAAAATGATGTCAAACTGAGGAACAGAGCCTGGACTGTCTATTACTGGAAGTGGAGAAAATATGCAGTCAGCTTGAGGGCCTGAATGTTGGGCTGTTGAATCCCTGACGGGTGAGAAAGGAGATCCTGAGTAGGCTCCATTATCCATGAAAGATAATGAAGAGGAGATCAAAGAAAGGCGAATCATACTTGCCAAGGCCAGAAGAGGGCCAATGAGGATTACTGAGCCCTTTAGCGTGCTTGTTTTCTGCAGAAATCTTGTAATCAGGGTAAGAGAAGGATAATCATAAAGGAGAACTGAGGGCCAAACCTGAAGACCATCTCTCAGGAACTTCCACTGAGGAGGGAATCAGTGCAAAGTACTTGCTGCAGTTGTTGAGAGGGGTGGCAAATGGGGTCTACCTTGCTCTGACCCAATGCCTGAAGATCATATTCGCTACCAAATAATTGAGACACCACTCATGAGGCATCAGTATGGATCCACTTAGTTCGCCTGCAAGCACATTGGTTTTCCACAGAATGTGCATTGCAATTAGAAAGTGGTCTGATGAGATCACCCATTCCCAAATCCTCATGGCCTATCTGCAAAGGGGATAAGACAGAGTTCCTCCTTTTTTTATTGATGTATCATACTACAGACATGCTTATTGGTCTGAACTGCAACCGTCCCCAAGGGAAGAGCATCTTGAAATGCCTGCAGTGGTGAAAGGGCTGCTCTCTTCTCTAGAACACTGATATGCAAAGTTGGTCTCTTGGGGGACCACATGCCTTGGACAGTTTTTCTCAAGAAATGCCCCCCAACCCCAGTTGAGAAGAATCAATGGTCACCGTGGCTACTGGGTTCGGTAGAACAATGGGTCTGCCCAAAGAAAGATCGGACTGTATCTACCAGCGAATGGGCTGTTTGCAAATCTGGTTGAGTCTGACTTGAAGACAGGGGTTGATATAGAATGGGTGACTGTACACCTAGAGTCCTTTGGAGGACCTGCATAAAGAAGCATGCAAAAAGGAGTAGTGCTACGCCAGCGGACATCGATCCAAGTGCTTGAGGCACTAACCTTGCTGGAAGAGATGGATGAGAAAGGATAGCCTGAACCTGGTTTCTGATGGAAGTAACATAGTAGAAAGGTAAACATGCTATCTGTGTTGTGTCCAAAACTGTACCAATGCATTCCAGGCTCTGAACTGGTGCAAGTTTTGATTTGGCAAAATATATTGTAATGCCCAAAGTGTTGCAGATATGCAGCAAATAATTCCTGGCATGTTGTAGTTGATGCTTGGAGGGGGCAGTAAGGAGCCACTTGTCCAGATAAGGAAACACCTGTAATCCCTTCAGTCACAAGTGAGCTGCGACTACTGCCATGCATTTGGTAAACACCTGGAGATTTACAGAACTACCTTTTCTTACCACCTCTCTGGTTCCTAGATAAGATCCATTGAGGAGTAGAAAACTTGATCCCAATGGCAGACAGGGTCTTCCCTTGTTTGCTGTGGGTTAAAGTATCTTTTACTGATGGCCCAAACAAGAAAGTGCCATCAAATGGGACATTAAAAGAGGACATTTTAAAAGGCTCAGAAAAGTCGCATAGCTGCATTCTGTGAGGTCCCTTCAGCTGTGCGAGAGATCATCATCAAAACATTTGAAATAGATAAGTGGTCAGTTGGGAGCAAGTTCTTTTGAAATTCTCAGCAGACAGACTCCAGAGTATTTCAAAGTTCTTTAGTCAAATCTCTCTAAAGCCTAGTAAAGTGCACTAGATAACTGACCTCAGAGTGACACTAGTTGAGGCAAACACTTGTTTTACCAATCTGTACATCGCTCTGGACTCCCCCATTAGGCGGATAGACAGAACAGCTATGGTTCTGCTATTTTTTTCTTAGTGGCTGCCACCACCATAGCATTAACTGACACTCTTTTGCTCCAGTGGGGTCTGTCTGCAGATGGGGCCAAAACCTTGAGGATGGGCTAGACAGTATCCAGCTCCTTCCATGCCCGGCAGGAAAACAGATCAGTAAGTTCATCCTCTGGAAAACAGATCAGTAAGTTCATCCTCTGGAGAGGAATTTCCCAAGATGCAGATAGGACAGAACCAAAAGCCTACACGAACACCAATTATTCAGGAGAGCGAGTTTGGGAAGACAGACCACCTTTCTGCTTCAGGGTCTCTAGAATATCTCCAAAGGAGATGCAATCCAGTGGCGATTTGGGCATCCCTCTTCTTCAAAATCAGTGCTTTCCATGACAGACTCCATGTGAGAGTGTGCGTCTCCTCTTACAGGTCCTCTTTCAGGAGAGGTGTTGAAGAGAGGGGAAGTTACTCCACTGGAGCTGGCTGTCCCTGTGGAACAGGTCTGACCGACTCAGAGATCAGAACCGGTGAGAGTAAAGGGGTGTGATCTGAAACATGAGAAGACTGTTCTCTCTGGAAAGAAAAAACCCTTTCCACCACCTTGAAGGCCAAGGGACAGGAAGAAGCCTCAACCCACCTCCTCGGAGCAGAAGCTTCCAAAGAAGGTTGATCTAGGCCACCTCCACTCGAAGCCTTGAAGGAAGAATCAAACCTGAACTGTCCAGGGCCAAAGTTCAGAGGGGAAGGGATGGATTTAAAAAAAAAAAAAAAAAAAAAAAACTGCAGATGTACCTACCCCCTTCGGATCCAACACTGACATTTCAGCTCCGAGACCCATTCTGATCAGAAGTTACCAGAGCAGAACCAGTCAGGGAAACAGTTGGAATGGAGAAGGAAATCTTCCTTGGATCCGATGTGGTACCTGTTGGGATCTTGGATCCTGGGGCTCTGAAACCACTAGACAGATCTGATAGGGGACAGAGCTTGCAAGACCTCCATCTGGATCTGAGCTCTGAGGAACTTTTGCATCATCCTATCCACATCTGCTTCCAACAAATTTCTGCAGGACTTCAAGGAAGCAGTGGATGGAGCCCTGGAGTGCTTCTTTGGTGCCTGGAGAAGCTGAGCCGGCAAGATGGGGAGACTGACATATTCTGGAGTGGCACTCCTATAGGAAGTACTTGGCTTCAGATCCGATGGCTTAGGATCCATGGGAGGGACTGATGGAGCAACAGTGATCACTGTATGAGCCGAAGAATTAGGATCTGAATGATGACACATCTTCGGATCCAGGGAGGTTGGATCAGACAGTCTCTTGGCCTTGGCAGGCTGCTCCGGCGAAGAGCGAGTGGACTTTGAAGGAAAATGCTTACTGTGCTCGAGAGGACCAGACGTGCTTGATTTAGAGGGGATTTGAGCTCCTAGAGTAGAAGGAGATTGAAGAAACTAATCTTAAAGAGTCTATCTGCTAGCACCCTAGGATTGAAAATGGCACATCCTGGATGCGGTGTCTAAATGCCCATCCCCTAGAAGATGAACACACTCTTTGTGGGCATCAGAGTATGGGATCTTATGCTCACAAGAAGTGCATTTTTTAAACCCTGCACGTTTGTTAGACATAACACAAAGAGGATGACAACACACAAGTTAAAGAAAAAAAACAGTAATTTTTTTTTTTTTTTTTTTTTTTAAAATCAAACATGTAATAAACTACCAACTATGGTAGGAGGAGAAATACCTTACAGCAAGTGAAAAGAAATACAAACAATGGTAAACGGAAAGTATTTTATGAACAGTACAGATAAAAAGGAAGAATAAAAAAAAGAAAAAGGTTCCCAATGACCAGCGATAACTAGAGGGAGGAAAATAGAAACAAAGGATTTATTTGTTGAAAAAAAAAAGAGAGAGAAAGAGAGAGAAAAAAAAAAAAAAAAAAAAGGTGTTTAACTCACAGTTAATAACCAAAACTAAAAGTGTGCCAAAACGTAGGACCATAAGTAGAACCAAGAAACAAAAAAAATCCACAACAGTCCAGACACCAAGTCAAGAACCGGATTCAAGTTTATTAGAAACAATATCACAGTTGAGCACTTTCGTCCTAAAGTGACTTCATCAGAACATGAATGAATAACTGTTCACTATATATGGAGCTTAGAAATCACCAATTAGACAATCAGCTAATTAAACTAAACAAAGAAACTCTAAAAAATTTTCTTAAAGCAATATTTAAAATAAAGTAATTACTGATAAAACAAGATATAAGACTAAAAAAAGTTTCTTTAAAAATACCTTTTACTAATGACAAAAATGTAAACCAACAAATGTTATCAAAAATAAAACATTCATATAATAAGGTTCATAGTTTAGCTGCTCTCATTCTTAACACAGAATTATCAGAAATGTAATCAAATCAGCCCTACTTTTTGTGTCGCGTCCAACCTAAGTTCCCAAAGGAGCTCCTTGTATTCCAGTTTATTTTCCTATCCCCCCACCAGCATCCTGTGAAACGATTTCTTCTTCTTTTGGCTTTTCTCGGTTAGGGGTCGCCACAGCGGATCACCTGTCCGCTCATGATTGGCAGTGGAGTTTTACGGTGTCGAGTTGCCAGCCAGGCGCCCAACCTTCTACAGGAGGCACACACAAGCATGCACTCACACCTAGGGCCAATTTACAGTGTCCAATCCACCTACAGCATGTCTTTGGGATGTGGGAGGAAACTGGAGCACCCGGAGGAAACCCACGCGACCACAGGGAGGACATGCAGACTCTGCACAGAAGGCACCCTAGCAGAGGATCGAACTGGAGAACCTCTTGCTGTGAGGCGGCAACGCTAACCGCTGCACCACCGTGGCCGCCCATCCGTGAGACTATTTCTAATATCCCAAAAACAATTTTCTTATAACCCGTAAAAACCGTTGAATGTCTGTATAGGGCATTGTTCAAGTTAGTTTTTCTTACATCGTATAAATGTTTGTAAATCCTTCTAGCTAATTTCCCTTCTGTCTTTCCTACTTAAAATGAAAGACAACGGTTGCACAATGCCATACATGGCATACAGGTTAATAAGAAATTTGTTTTTGGGATATTGGACAAAGTCCCACGGGATGCCAGAAGGGGGACATGGGAAAATAAATTGGAATACAAGGAGCTCCACTGGCAACTCAGGTTGGATGTTACCCAAAAAACAGGGCTGAATGATTACATTTCTATTAATTCTGTATTAAGAAAGAGCAGCTAAATTATGAACCTCATTATATGAATGTTTAATTTTTGATAACATTTATTGGTTTAATTTTTTGTCATCGGTAAACGAGGTATTTAAAAAAAAACTCTCTTTTATATCATGTTTCATCAATTATTTATTTTAAACGTTGCTTTAAGAAATTTTTTAGAGATTCTTTGAATAATGTTTAGGTTAATTAACTAATTAACTGATTGCCTGATTGTTCACTATATATGGAACTTAGAAATCACCAGTTATTTATGTTCTGATGAAGTCCAGTTTAAATTGAAAGCGCTCAACTGTGGTATTGTTTCAATAAACTTGGATCTGGTTCTTGACGGTGTCTGGACTGAAGTGGATTTTTTTGGTTTCTTAACTCGCAGTTAAACAACGCAGCTAAATCACTTGAGTGTGGAGCCTGCATCCGCTCGTGAGGTGGTAAACAAGATCTGAACCAATAGGGATGCAGCAGGCCATAACAGGTAGAGGGAGGCGCTCAAGAGTTGGATCCAAACTCTAAAGTACACTGCCGATGATCAGATCCGTAACCCATAAGTGAGGAAGAATGAAAACGACATTACATTCTACTTGCCCGGATCATAATTGTGGTGTTAATGTTGTCAGATGTTTGCCTCCTTTCAACAATCAATGGAAGATATTGGAGCTTTGCATGTTTTGGCCCTGCCCTTGGAGGTCATGACTAACTTTGATATCTCTAGTTGTAGCCAGATGAAGAACTCTAGTTTCAATCCAAAGACATCCTTGAGAACAAGCACAGAAGGAATATTGCAATTACTCAGTTAGCAAAAAGCAGCTGTAAGAACTAGAGTTTCTTGGAGAGGCATCTGGCTTACCAGTGGTTGAAGGATTTTGTCTCAGGAGGACATGCTCTCAGAATGCATGGCAACCTATTATGTGCATCACCAGAGACCTTTGCACAAGTAGGCACTGGAGCGGGGGGCTGCAATACCCTTGAGCCTTTGGACTCTAGGGGGTATGTTAATGGCCTCCTAAAATGCCTTCCTGAGGTTGCTTCTCCTTATGTTTTTTTGAATGAAGCATTCGTGGACAGCTTAGTCCAAGATGCTTGAAAGAGGATATTTACTCTAAAGGAGAGGAAAGTTAAGGTAAGGAAGATAGATTGGAAGTTCACTGAAGTAAATAAAGAACAAAAGGGTAGAAGAAGAGATCATGGAGGTACACCTTTGAAGTGGGGAGGAGAGAGAGATACAGGAGCCAATAGTTCACTAAGAAATGACAGTTAGTCAAATAACGTTGGAACCAATGGATGTCAACATGGTTAATGCCCATTTCTGAAAGGCAGATTAAAAGAAAAGAGTAAATGACTAAATCAAAGTCTCAGATGAGGTCTATAAAAATTGTACCAAAAACAAGCCTTTAGCCATCGACATGAGAATTAACAGTCAGAGACCAGACGGCTGTTGACATGCTCCTCCAGGACTACAAGCAATGTTTTTGTTAAAAAAGGTGGTACTCAGCAATATAGTCTGAGTTGAAGGTAAACAATTTTCTCAGATTTTGCACAGGGTTGGGAAGATGGCAATAATGATAGTGTGACGTTTTTGTTTTTCCTTGGTTGGTGGTTTTACTATAATAGATTTCCATACATTAGACATGGTGTTGGTAGTATGACAAAGATTAAAGATGTGTTTTAGGGGATGCAACAATGAGGTCACAACAGTGGTATACATAAAGCCATGGATGTAGGGTGTCTAAACTAGGGCCCTCAAGCAATATTTGTCCCAGTAAAAGGATAATGCCTTTGGATTAAATTTGCCCAAAATAAAAGCATAATATTGAGAGTGGGATGAGGGAGCATTTGTGAGGTATTTGCAGCACATTTGGGGAGGTCATTAAAGTGCCCGTGGAAATCTTCAGATAAGCTAAAGAAAGTACTGGTAGAAGTGTGAAGTAGGTTACATCCTATGATACTACTGCACAGCTAACAGTTACATGCAACACAAAATGAATAGGTACTTCCAGGGGAACCATTCTTCTACACAGTATATGAAGAAAGATCTCAGAGAGTGGCTGGCCTTAGAAATGCACAAAGAAGCAACACTGTGGCAAACAGAAGTTCAGAAGATTTCCTGGATACAGCAGGAAGACCGAGGTGTGCAGCACTTCACTGGGAAATCGTCTGAACAAAAATAACAATCATATTACAAACAAACTCTTGGGAGAATATCAGACCTGGAACTCCTTCAAGCAGTAGTTCCTCTAAGGAAAGCAGTTTATGAAAAGTATACAGTTTAAAATGGATGGCAGAGAAGTCCTACATCCAACTACCTAAGGTGAAAGGATTAAATTGGAGATTAACATGCATTTTGCATTGTGATGCTTCCCACTAGATTTAACTAATTGTAAGAGTACAACACCTACATGAGCTGGACAAGTTTAACCTTATTTTGCTTATTAAAGTGAAACACGGACAAAGGCAATTTAATCCTTTGTCAGTTCTTTGATTACTTCTGGATATTGCTGGATAAAAGCTGTGGAGTACAACAAAAAATTATTTGGCTCATCACACACAGGATGATATGGAGGTGCATCATTTTGCAAAGGCAAGACAGAAACACACATCGTTTTATTAATGCATAAATAAGCAGGCAAGCATTCTGCAAAACACCTACTGGCTACAGAAAGCCATAGATATGGAAGATCATACCAAAATGCAGCAAGGTTACCATAATTGTAGATGTTTGACTGCAACAGTGACCACAATCAAAGCATTAGAAAACTCTCATGCAAGCTAAAGTCTGATGTCCAGTCAGACATTCAGAGCTAAGCCCCTTTCTGTCATGGCTGGGATGATATAAACTTTACTTTGGATGTCCTCCCATACCCAACACAGGTGGAATATGCCCAGTCACCTTTGGTTCTTTCTTGTAGTCTTTACCCAACCCACCTTTAGACAGTGCTGCAATAAATAGTACTACAGCTACACCATCAGACAAGTTATTCTTAGTGAGTCTGTCTTGGTCAGAGACCTAGAAAGAATTTATCCTCCAGAAATACCTGGACAATAAGAAAAATAAAGGGGAAGCAAGGAAAGGGATGCACTGACAAGACACGGGTAGGGGCAAGTGTAGCCACATTGGCTCCAGAAGTTCCAAATGGTAGTAGGATATTGGGAGGGATTCAAGACTGCAACAGTGACCACATTCAGACATCTACACAACTATATTATGTCTTTATGTGGATCACTAATGCAGTCTTAACCTTCGGGAAGACTAAAGCTGGTCCCCAACTCAGTTATGGTGGCTGGGCTAATCAACACAAGTTTTAAAGGTAAGGTAGCATGTCTTTTATGGTGGCACAAGTGAACCTTGCACTTGACCTGGATGCAGGGTCCTATCTAAAAAATTTGGAAAATGCATGGACAGAGAACCATATGACCACTTCCAAAACATTCAGTGCACCAACACCTTTCAAAGGCCATAGCAGTAGTTGTGGACCTTGTAGAATGTGACCTGACTGTTCCCTGCAACAACCTTGTGGAAAATACAATACAGTGTGCTATCCATTTAGAAATGGTGCGTTTAAGCAAAGACTATGCTTTCTTATCTTCTGCAAAGGAAACAGTCATTCTGGTCTTCTAGTGTCTTTGTTTAGTATGGATGTTACCCCAGATGCTTTGGAAATACCCAAAGACTGAAGGATTTTTTCCTCATTGTTCTGAGGCATAGGGAAATGGTAACTGGATAGCTAGGGTCTGTGCCACCGCTGTAACAATCTTAGGCATAAAGGAGGGGACAGCGCAGAAGCTGACCCTATATCTGCAGTACATGAGAATAGGTTCGTTGCACTTCAAAGCCTTCCTGTGAAGGAAATGGATGAACCCTTGCAGTGCAGCTATGGGGAAACCTATCCCAAGCACTGAAGGTAAGGTCGAGGTTATAGTGTTTGGCAAAAAGTGTGGAGAGAGGACTGTACATAGCTGCTACCAAAATGGTTTGGGTGCTAACCACCCCATGCATGGAAATTATGGTTACTACTGCTGCCCAGAGTGTGTCCTAACATGTTCTGGTGTATTATTTTCATGGAAGGAGGACTGACAAAATTAGAAGTGAGCAAGCCATTTGGATATAGTATGTTTGGACACAAGCATATCCTAGTTACCCCCTTTGCAAAGCACAACAGCTGGTCTATTTTTCTCACTTAGTTTTTTTTTCTAGGCAATTTATCCATGTATATCCAGGACATACAGTATCCTCTTCCACTTTCTCTGTGGGATACAGTAGAACACCAGAAGGCTGGTTGCCTAATCAAGGCAAATGTCTCTCAATACCTTGGGCATGAAAGTTGATTAGTGTAGAGGGCAATGTTGTCCTTGTGGAAGACTGGAAAGGGCTGTTTGCACAAAAAGGGCCTGTAATTCAGAAATCTTTCTGTCAGAAGTTACAGACACTAGGAAGACAGTTTTCCACATCAAACATATTACAGGTGCTGTAGTTGCTGGCTCAGATGGTGGTAGTGTTAATTTTTACAGAAGAAAGCCGAGGTCCTGAGGAAGGGAAAAAAATCCTTTTTGGGTGGTCTCATGTGGAGGATCCTTTAAAGAAATAACTTTACTTGGCAGTAAGGAGTAAAGCAGGTGGATGCCACAGCAGGCAGATAAAGCAGATGCAGGGATTTTCAATTAAGCATTAAATAAGCCTCATCTGTAAAGGCATGACTGATAGAGGACCACAGACACCATTGTCTGTTTTGATTTAAGACTTCAAGGCATCAAAGGAAGAACCTTCCCAATTAAGCTAGCTATCATTTCTTTGTATTATGTTTTAGCCCCTCTCGTGACTGAGCATGTTCACATTAAATATCTGCATAAAGGGGTCGAGTGATAAACCATTTATGTGGTCAGATTTACCGTCTTCATGCTGGGGTGAATAAAGTATGAGGTCTACACAAAGGGGAAGTGGTACAAGCTCCATACTTTCCATGGTCATTAGAAAGAAAACCCTATGTTGCCTTGGCCAAAAGACTGCTATGACTAGCATTTTGGTCTGTCCTCCAACTGCTTCTGAATTACCTCAGGGAGAACAGGAATTGGAAGAAAGTTGTGAAAAAATAGAATTACTCAACTTACTGAAAAGGCATCTACAGCCCAGGCCCTTAACATTTGTGTCCTGATGTAATACTTTAACCATTTGGTTTTGGCAACAGCAAAAGTAGAAAGTTATGTACTGACCATGACTTGGCAGCTGTGCTGTCCATTTTTATTCTTCCTCGTTGACTGATCTCAAATCCAACTCTCAGATCCAACCCTGTTGCATTTTTCAGACTTTGATCCTAGTCTCAAGCTCCTCTCTCTACCAATAATGCTCTACACCTTCCCCATCTTCCTCAGATCAAGTTTGCTGCCTTATTGGCTACTGGATATATAGAGACAGAAACAGACAGAAAAATATCAAGAGGCTCAAACCAAGAAAGTGAAGATTCCTATTCAGTCCATAGGTTCTCTAGAGGCAATTAGATTATGGGAGGGAAGGTGAGGAGGAAAGAAAATGGATAACAAAGATGTCAAGTTATGGCAAGTACATAACTTCTAAATCTAATGTTGTCCTTTTCATTCTTCCTCACTGATGGGTCACAAAAGTACGAGTCTTTGGCCAAGTGGCCACTGCAGAAATTTCATCAATAGACGTTCTGGAGGAAAAAGCAGGTAACATAGCCATAGATCTAGTACAATGGGCCTTAGGTGAGCAAGGCAATTCCATACCATTACTTGAACAGATTAGTGAAATACAGTCAGCAATACATTTGGCCAGAGTAGTTTTGGGGACTGCTTGACCTACACAGTTAGGTGCAAAGGACACAAATAGATCCTCAGACTTGCTGTACTGTTTTGTTCTATGAAGATAGAAGCTTAGTTGTCTATGCACATCAAGCAGATGTAATACATATTCACCCTTGTAAAAAAAAATTGGGAAGAGAGGCAGTTGTATAGACTAATAATTCTCTGCAGCTATTTTAGGCATAAAGGATCGGTTATTACAAAGGGATACCTTTTCCTTATGAAAAATAATGTAAGGCAGTTTGAATGATAAGGCCTGAAGTTCAGAAATTCTCTTTGCTGATGTAATATCTACTAAAAAGATAGTTTTCCAAGACAGAAATTTCATATCGCTAGAGTTTGCTAGTTCAAAAGGTTTTTGGAGTACTACCGTGAGATCCCAAGGAGGAAAAAGATCCTTTATAGGAGGTCTTAGCAGAAAAATTGCTTTCATGAATGCTTTGCATAGTCTGCAATTGAAAAGGGAAGAATTATTTCCAGTGTGAAAGTTGGAAATAGTTTTTCTACTGTGAAACTTAATTTGTCAGCTATCTTCTTCCTTAAAGAGAGAAGCTATAAAAAGGATGGCTGAAACCGGGTAAATATTCTCTTTGGTAGTCCATATAGTAAATCTTTTCCATTTACTTCTGTAGAGCTTCTCAGTAGATGCTTTTTCGGATGCTAAAACTACATCACGAACGGGGAAGCAAACCTGGACCTTCATACAATGACTAGAAGAGGAAAAACCATGCAGTTAGCTTGAGGGTGTAGAGAGGGAGGTACTGACTGACAGAGACAGGATGTCTTGACTGGGCTCCAAGATCCAAGGAGGATATTTCAGGCAAGACCAGAAAAAGGGGAACCAAACCTGATGAGGCCAAAAGGGGGCAATGAGGAGGACTCACTTCTTCAGCCTCCTGGCTTTCTGCAGAAATTCCGGGATCAAGGGAATAGAGGGTAAGCATAAAGGAGACTGGTGGGACCAATCAAGAACCACAGCATCTCTTGGTGACTCCCTTGGAGGGGGATCAGAGTGAAATACTTGCTGCACTTGCTGTTTTGGTGGGAAGCAAGGTTGGCCCCAATGGCTGAAGATCAGATTTGTCACGGATTGAGGGACCACTTGTGAGGGGTCAGGATGGAGCTGCAGAGTCTGCAAGAACATTGGCTTTCCCCAGTACATGCGTTACAACTAGAAATCAGTCTGAATACATCGCCCATTTCCAGACCTTCATGGCCTCTCTGCATAAGCATAAGGGGTAAGAAAAAAGAGTTCCTCCTTGTTGGTTGATATACCAGACTTCTGACGTGTTTTGTGTGTGTAGTGTAATAGTCCCAAAGGGTAGGCTGTCCTGAAAGGCTTGCAATGTTAGAAGAACTGCTCTCATCTCTAGGACACTGACGTGTAATCTGGTCTCCGAGGAAGTCCACGTGCCTTGGACCATCTTTCCCTTGAAATCTCCCCACCCCCACCCTAGATGGGAAGCTTCCCTGGTCACTGTGGCTGTGGGAGGACGACTAAGGAATGGCCTTGCCCAGGAACAGGTGATCTGGATGAATCCACCACTGAAGATGTCGTTTGCAAACTGGAGTTAACTTGATGGGAATAGGAACTGCTTGTAAAGACTAGGCCACTGAACAGCTACGGTTCATTGCACGATTCAAATAAAATCCTTGCCAAGGATACTAGGATGACGGCAGATGATATAACGACAAGAGCTTGAAGGATCAATCTTTCCAACAGAGATGGTAGAGAGATTATGTCCTGTACTTAGCTTCTCAAATATGTTATGCAATGTGGAAACAAAAAAGCTATTTTCTGTGACGTATCCAGCAGGATACCAATGAATTTCAACTTCTGAATGGAGATAGGCGTGACTTGGTAAGGTTTATGGCAATGCCCAAGGAGTTGAAGATCTGGAGCAAATAATCCCTGGCCTGATGCAGCTGATGCTGGGTTGGGGCAGACAGAAGCCAGTTGTCCAAACAGGGAAACACCTGGAATCCTTTCAGACACAGGTGAGCTGACACTAATGACATGCATATGGTAAACACCTTGGGGGCTGTGGCGAGTCCAAAGGGAAAAGCTCTGAATTGGTAATGACTGGCTCTCACCCTGAAGTGAAGTTCTGGAGCATCTATCTTTTTTGAGGTGATAGTACACATCCTGAAGGTCTACACAGCACAGCCAATCGTCCTTGTGCAACAGCGGTAGAATGGACTGAACCATAACCAACTGGAACTTTGACTTCTTTATATACGGACTTAGATTGTTCAGATTTGGAATGGATCTGTGGTCCCCATTTTCTTTGGCACTAAAAAGAAGCGGGAGTAGGTTCTGAATCCTCTTTGTTCAGTTGGGACCTCTTGGATGACTTTTTTGCAGCAATTTTTGAATTTCCAATACTGAGTCCTCCCTGTGACTGAGTGGTATGTCAGGGAGTTTCTTTTGTTCCACTGGAGGTGGAAGGAAATACGGAATGTAATAACTTCTGGATATTATGCTTAGCATATGGACATATGTTGTCAGATTGGTCTTGTCATCCAGATGCAGGAAAAAATTATCCCCAACTGCTCCAGAGATGGCCAGCTGCTCAGCACTTCAGGAGCACTGATTAGGTCCATCAGAGAGGAGTTCTCTGAAGCCCCGATTCTGCAGATTACCTCGGCCTCTGGGACGGCGTCCACCACTGAAACTTCCTCCTCCTCTGAAGGAAGAATCCCCACATTTATCCTGAAAAGACCCTTCAAGATTTTCGAAACAAAGTCTTCTTACTACCTCACTGATTTCTAAAAAAGGCAAACATTGAGGGGTAGAAAACATAATCCCAATGGCAGACAGGATCTTTCCTTCCTGTTCACTGCAGGTAAGAGTTTCTTTGATGGATATCCCAAATAAAGAGTAGCCAAAGGGGGCATTGAAAAAAAGATGGCTTGAAAGGTTCCATAAAAGTCACAATGCCTCATTCAGGCATGTCTTCTTGACAGCAATACCTTGGATGGCTGCCATTGAGGTGCCCTCCTCTGTATGGGAGAAGAGCCTCTTGGAGGAGTGGGCCACTGAAGCAAGAGTAGCCAACTGGGGAGATACTTTCTTGAAGTCCTCATCCAACATGATTTCTGCAAGATAGCTGGAAAGTTCCTTGACCAAATCTCTCTGCAATAGAGTGAAATATGCCAAGTAATTTAACAACCTCGGAGCAAAGGTAGCTGACAAATGCACTTACCATACCGGTCCATCATTTGCCACTTCCTGTTCAGCAGATGGACAGAGGAGCTTTGTTCAGCTAGCTCCTTTTTGGTGGCTGCTACCACAACAATAGCGTCAACAGAACACCTTTGTACCAATGCAGTCTGTCTTTAGGGGGAACAAGGAATTTATCAGGGGGTCTGGGGAAGGTTCAATTGTGTTCTGCTCCTTCCAAGCCCAGCAGAAACCAAGTCAATAATGTCATCCACCAAAGGGGAGGGGGGTCACCCAAGATGTAGATGGGCCAGCCTTGAAAGCCTTCAGGAACACAGACTCTTCAGAAGGAAGTTGGGCCAACCAGCCACCATTCTGTCTAAGGATCTCCAAGATGTCTCCAAAGGAGACATCATCTGGTGGTGACTGTGCGGATCCTTCTCCCTCAAAGTCTCTGCCTTCAGTGAGGAACTCCATCGGGGAGTCTATGTACCTCTTGCACGTTTTCTTTCGAGGAACCTTGTCTGTGGGGTGTACAGAGGAGGTGTTGGAAGAAAGGGGGACTTCCTTGGGAGGAAGGACCTGGAGGCTTCTTGAGGAAAGCTGACCTTGGACAGGAGTGAGGGGCTCGGCACTCGGATCCAGTGAAGGATGAATGGGAGGATAAGAAATAAGAGCAGTCAGCTCTCTGAGAACAGAAACACCTTTCTACAATCTGGAAAGCCAACGGACCTAGAGAAACTCCCATCTCCCTTGAACCAATACAGTAGAGGAAGAAAGGATGGGAACAACTCCTGATCCATGACTTCCAGACAGAACTGAACCTGGGCTGTCGAGGGTCGAAGCACCAAAGAGGAAGGGATGGAACCAAGAAGGTCGCAGCTGAACCCCTCCCCCTGGATCAGATGCTGACACGGTCCCAAGACAAACTCTGATCCAAAGAAATTGGAACAGAGCTGGTCAGGGTGGCCATCGGAGTTGAGAAATGAAGCTTTCCTGGATCTGAGGCCGAATCTGTAGGGTAGCTAGGATCCTGGGGCTCAGAGACCACTGGTCGGGTCAGAGGAGGAGACGGAATCAGAGTAGCAGGGACACTCACGGACCTGACTGGGGATGGAGCTGGCAAAACCCCCATCTGGATTTGAGCTTTGAGGAATCTCCACATCATCTTGTGCATATCAACATCAGACAGGCTCCGAGAGGACTTTGATGAAGCTACAAATTCAGGCCTTGAATGTTGCGAGGGAGTTTCTAAGAGCTTAGAGGGCAAAGCTGGAGAAACTGCCATGATGGAATACTCGAGTGTCTGGGTCCTAACTCTCGGATCCAAGGTAGAAGTGGATGGCCTAGGAGAGGCAACTGTGGTGATTGTACCTGTCAGATATGAAGAGCTTCATTGATCTGAAGGGGCAGAAATGGATCTAGTATCTGGGATCAGATATGATCATTAGCAGATTTAGAAGAAGCTCCGAGGAAGTCCTCAAGGTCTTGTGAAGATATTTCCTGGCCTCCAAAGACCCAGCATGACTCAAAAGAGGGTTTGAGCACCTGACGAGGAGGATGAAGGAGGAGGCAAAAGGCCCTTCAATATTAACTTGTTTCTGCAATCGGCAATGGCTTGTAGGGTTACATCCCTCACAAATGTCACAAGCCGATCGCAGACCGTCTGGTCCTAAACAATATACACATTTACTATCCGCATCAGATTGGGGAATTTTTGTGCCCACAATCTGAGCAGCGCTTAAAACTCACTGGTTTATGTGACATGACATTTAAGATACAGAACACACAGACAAATAATGTACACCCAAAAAGCAACAATAGATTAAGACAAGCCT
Source organism: Protopterus annectens (assembly GCF_019279795.1). Lineage (NCBI taxonomy): Eukaryota > Metazoa > Chordata > Ceratodontiformes > Protopteridae > Protopterus > Protopterus annectens. The sequence goes on from NC_056731.1 coordinate 1,149,566,514, forward strand.
TAACTATTACAAGTTTTTTTTTCTTAGTTAAATCCAACAGAAAAAGCAAGAAACCAGACAGACAGAAGTGCCAACAGCTCTGGTAAAAAGAAGCAGTTAAGGTGGGAATAAGACACAGCCCCCAATGCCTGTGAAAAACTAATGGGAAGGGGAGGAAAGAGGCTAAACTACCAGAAAGCACCTTAGATCAAAATATTAAGAAAGGTGAAAAAAATGACTTTGCTTAGTAGCAAAAGTAAAGTTGTGTACACTTACCATAAATGTAGATGTTAGAGTGTATTCACTGTTGCAGTCATCACACTTGGGTTATCTGCCTGCAGGTTAGCACTCAGTCAGCCCGAATATCAGAGTCTTGGGATTTCTGCACCTGATGCAGTCGCCTCTTCCATGACGTCAGGGTTATAAAACAGCAGCAGATGCTATTACATCAGTTTTTCTTGCCCCAGATGTCAGGAGTCCCCCAAATAGGAAGCAATCACATGGTGTGGAACACCTCCAGTAAAAAGTAAATACCATTTCCATAAGATATGGCCAAAAAAGAGGATCGGTAGAAGGTACAGAAAAAACAGGGGGGCTGGAGGGAGGGTAACCAGGACTGCAACAATGAATACACTCTAACATCTACATTTATGGTAATTGTACACAACTGTACTATATTATTCATGTTTCAATGTTGCAATCATCACACTTGGGTTGATTCCCAAAGTTGAGGAAGGGTGGAGGCAGCCCAGAAGTATTGGGGCTGGCTATCAGGCCTTTTAAGACTGCTGTGGCAAATCCAGCTCTGTATTTAGAAAAGATACGCAAGTGGTATTGCTTGGTGAAGGTGTGTACAGCACTCCAGGTTGCAGCTTCCAGGATGTCCCTGATAGGGACTCCCCTGAGAAATGCTGTAGAAGTTGAGGTAGCCCTAGTGGAATGAGGTCTGATCCCCTGTGGGGCAGGTTTTCCATGGTGTCTGTAGCAGAAATGGATGCCGTGTGCTGACCATTTAGAAATGGTTTTCTTTGAAGTGGCCTTGCCCTCTGCCTCTGTAGCAAAGCTGACTAGTAGCTGGTCAGATTTTCTGAAATGTTTAGTAGAACCTGAGCTGTCTGTGCACGTCCAAGGAGTGCAAGATCCTTTCCCCTTTATTCTAAGGATTAGGAAAAAAGTTTGGTAAATGGATGGATTGGTTTAAAGCCACACTGGATACCACCTTGGGCATAAATGATGGGTTAGTCCAGAGGGAAACCCTGTCCGCATGGAAGATAATTAAGGGTTCCACAGCCTTAAGGGTCTGCAACTCGGACACTCTTCTTGCTGCAGTGATGGCTAGAAGTAAGGCTGTTTTCCAAGACAGGAATTTTAACTCTGCTGTAGCAGCAGGTATAAAAGGGGGGACTGTGAGCTTCTCTAGTACAAAGTTAAGGTCCCAGGCAGGAGTGGGAGCTCTCCTGAGGGTTTTAAATTGTTAGCTCCTCTCAGGAACGGTTTGATCAGAGGGTGAGAGAAGAGGGGTGGCTCAGTATTGTAATGAGGTGAGACGGCAGAGGCATGAATCGTAACTGATGATAGGCCTTTGTGGAGCAGCTCTAGATAATCTAGGATGTGAGGTAAGGTGGGCACGGCTGTGCCCCTTCCTTGAGACTGGCTCCAAGAACAGTATCTTTTCCACTTTTCTGAATAGGATTTCCTAGTACTAGGCCTCCTGGCCTCAAGGATAACATGCAGCACGTGTTTGCTGAGGGTTGCTGGAGACATATTCAGGGAATAAGCCAGGCTGCCAGGATCAGGGTTTGCAGCTGAGGATGCAAAACCTGTCCCTCCTGCTGGGATAGCAGAGAGGGGGTCTGATGTAGGTGCCAGGGTGGCACTGCTGTCAGACTGCATAGGAGTGGGTACCAGTGCTGGCGTGGCCAGTCTGGTGGAATAAGGATTGTCCTTGGCCTGTCTGGTTTGATCTTGAGTAGTACTTTTGAAAGGAGGGACAGAGGGGGAAAGGCATGGATTGAGAGATTTTCCTATGTAAAGGATAGGGCATCCACTTTCCATGCTTGGCTTTGGGGATTTCTGTGGCAAAATTTTCTCAGATGATGGTTTTGGAGGGAAGCAAAGAGGTCCACCTCTGGTGTCCCCCACCTGTGTACTAGAAGTTTGAATGAATTGAGTTCCAGTTTCCACTCGTGTGGGTCCATTACATTTCTGCTCAAGTCGCCTGCCAGTGAATTTTGTTTGCCTGGCAGGAATTCAGCTTGCAGGTGCACTTGTTTGCTCAAGGCTGTGTTCCACAGAGCCATGGCTAACCTGCAGAGTGGGTAGGAATGAGTTAGCCCTGCTTGTTTGAGTACCACATAACTGTGGTGTTGTCTGTCTTTACCAAGAGTTGTCCTGGCAGGATAAGGTATTTGAAGGCTGTCCGCGCATTCTGTACAGCCAACATTTATTTATGATTGATATGCAGGTGAATTTGTCCTGGGCTCCATTTGCCTTGAACACATTTGCCTGCCATGTCAGCCCCCCATGCATAGTCTGATGCGTCTGTTGTCAGGGTTTGATCGGCGGGGGGGTTGAGTGAAAGGGAGTCCCTTGTTGTGGTTGCAAGCCTCTGCCCACCAAAGGGCCTCTGTCCTTAGGCAAGAAATGATAGGAATCACTGTTTCCAGGTCCTGAGAATGTTGACACCAGAGACTTTTTATGTAGCATTGAAGTTCTCATCTGCAGTTTTGCATATGGAATTAGTAGAATGCATGCGGCCATGAACCCTAGGGCTTGTAGTATTTTTCTTGCAGATGGCTGGGTTTGGGTGGATGGTTGTGGTGTACTGCTGTCTTTCATTGTGCTGAAAAACTGGTCTCGGGGTCCTTGCACTTACCACGTATCAGTGTGACAGCCAAAAAATATAAATAAAATAAATCATTGCCCAGTTGCATGTGTTTATATTAAGTATTGAAAGGCTGTATGGATCAGTTTATTTTAGAAGATAAGCCCATTTGATATAAATTACTGGTTGTTTTGAGTATAGAAAGCACAAATGTCCTGGGGCCATGTCTTCAGCAGTTACTGAGAAGGGCAACACCAGATGTCATCAAAATCAGTCAATTGCCCCCAGTCCCTAGACCTTTGCATTCATTTACAGTAACACATGCTTTGTGAGACTCTGATAGGGGAAGGGTGTTTGCGTCTAAACTTCATATGCTTTGCTTGTTCTGTAAAGTTGTTAAGACTTTTCATTGATTGCTGGTGTTAGTTACCCGAAATGGGTTTTGAAATGTTAGGGATGTATAATTGAAGTTCCTACTTTTTTCTAGCCATTTTTTTCATCAAGCATTCTATTCTGCTGCAGTCTGACATTATCTGTCATAAAGTCTCAGCTTGCATATTTGGTGGTGGTATTATAGTTATTATTATTATTCCTTCTGTGGAAGGTTGGGCGCCGGGCTGGCAACTCGACACTGTAAAACTCCACTGCCAGTCATGAGCGGACAAATGTTCCACTGTGGCGACCCCTAACAAGGAAAAAGCTGAAAGCAGAAGCTGGGTTTGGGTGGCCAGTAGTTTAAAGTAATTTGTCAGATAAACCTGCTTTTCTGGAGTGAGGAATGCCATTTGAGAAGTTGTGTTCAAGCTTGCTCCCAGGAATACAATCGTTTGGCTAGTTACCAGATGTGATTTCTTTTCAATGATGGTATACCCCAGAAAAGTTAGGAGTCTCTTTACAAACATCAGGTGCTGAAGTAGCAATTCCTGACTGTCCGCCTGAATCAGGCAATCATCCAAGTATGGGTAAATTTGACTATTTCTCTGCCTGCAGTATGCAATGGCTGGAGCCAGGCACTTTGTGAATACCCTGGGCGCAGTAAATAAGCCAATGGGAAGTGCAGAGAATTGATAGTGCATAGAGCCTGCCCTGAAACGTAGATATTTCCTGCAAGACTCCCTTATGGGGATGTGCAGATAAGCTTCTTTTAAAGTCTAGGGTGACTAGCCAAGAGCCTTTGGCTAGCATAGGAAGCAGCTGCTGGAGAGTAAGCATTTTGAATTTTGGTACCACCAGGAAAGTGTTGACAGATCCAGAATAGGGCACCAAGAATTCTCTTTTCTGGGCACCACGAACAGTCTGGAGTAGAATCCCCATCCCCATCCCCTTTGCTCTGTTGGAACAGACTGAATAGCCCTGATACTGAGAAGAGAAAGTACTTGCTTTTGGGTCTCTGCCCACTGGTTTGGAGGAAGGTCTGGCAATCTGCTTGGAGTTGGCAGTGAGTGGAAGTAGAATCTGTATCCCTGGGATACAATGTTTAAGAACCATCGGTCCTGGGTAATAAACTCCCAGTTTTGTGCATGCAAGGCGAGTTTTCCTCCTAGGGGTGCAAGTACTTGGGCATGGCTGGGAAGGATGAAGGACAACTTATTGTGAACTTTTTCCATAAGGGGGTGGCTTACCATTCCCTGTTTTTGAGGAGGGAGCACTCCATTGTTTAGATCTGTGCATACCCAGAGACTGTAGTCTTTGTGGTCTGTTGCCCCTGGGTTTGGACTGAGAAGGTCTGGGAGGGACTGAAAGGACCAGTTTTTTGAAAGCCAATGCCTACTGAATCTAGGTGGCTGTACCTCTAAGAAATCTTTAACAGTTTGCATAGATTTAGCTTTTTCCTCCATCTTTTTAAGAACTTCTTCGGCTTTTGAGCCAAACATTCTTGGTTTAATGGAGCTTCTAGTAATTTTGCTTTGACATGGTCTGGCAAGATTTGTTTCCTCAGGCAAGCATGCCTTCTCAGAACAGACCCAGTGAAAGCAGCCCTGCAAGATGCTTCCAAGGCATCAAAACCACACTGCAAAGTATGTTTACCAACTTGGTTTGCAGAATGCATTAACTCTTGTAAGTCTTTATTTTCTGCACAATCAGGAATCAACATTTTTTGTTTAATTAGTTCCATAATATGCTGCTGGTACTTAAACATGTGAAACCGGCAATTTAAAGCCCTGATGGAAAGAGTTGCAGAGGTATATACCTTCTTACCCAAGAATCCTTGTCCGAAGGGGTAGGGTTTTTGGCTGTAGTAGCCTTAATACCTTTAGGTCCCTGGGAAATGGTTTCTGGATCCGCTGTGGGATTTTTAGAGAGAAATTTGAGAGAGTCAGGTACTCTGGAGTACCGGTCAGGCTTTCTAGGAGCTGGTGGTAAAGTATCAGGGGTAAGACTGGATTCCATGAATATCATCTACAACATCCAGGACAGGGGGAATAGCTAGAGGCCTATGCTGAGGCAAGTCTAAAAATTCCCAGAGTCTCTTTTTAGACTGTGGGTAGTCCTGGCATTCCCAGCGGAAATGCTCTCTTAGGATATGCAAGGTTTCACCAAAAGAAAAGCCCTCTGGGGGAGACAGAGGGAATGGAATCCTCTGCATCTGAATCTTCATAGGTAGATAAGGGCATGTCCTGGTAATCACAGGGGTCAGAGTCATCGGACTCATGGTCTGTAGAATCAGAAGGAAAATCAATTCTTTGTATTTTAGAGGGAGAAGGCTGGCTTCCCCTAATTAAAGTAATAAGGTCTTCAGCCATTCTAAGCATTTGTTTCTGTGGCATGGGAGCTTGAGAATGCGCTTTGGTCGTCGGTTTCCTAGGCATAGTGCAAATTCTGGGCATGAGAATTTCAGTAGTTTTAGTCATTAACGAAGTAGTCGGTTTAATACGAACATCAGAAGGTCTGAATACACACTCAGAAGCTGGTGCCTGCACAGAGCTCCGGACCCATCCATGGTAGAGTCATCCGCAGGTTCCATAGTCTAAAAAGCATCTCACAGCATACCTGACTCCGAATGGGTCTCAGTAGAGGCCTGCGAATCTGTAGAAGCAGGTAACAGTGGCTGCGAAAGCACCTGCCGTACCGGCAGACTGGCAACTAGCTTAACGGAAGCATCATCGGCAGTTTTGGACCTATGTGGTCTGTCTTTATCCTTGCTTTTTTAGAAAATAGGTAGTTGGATGGCTTATCAAAGCCATTTCGGGATATGGAGAACGAGATCGAAAGAATTTAGAGACAAAAATAGCCCGACAAATAATTCGGGCGTTGAACAAGGCACAAAACCAACAGCGAGGAACGTCGTGGTCTGGGCCTAAACAGGTGACGCAGTAAGAGTGGAAATCTCTGTGAGGTATTTGCTTTCCACTGGAAAGACAATTGTTAACTTCTGACATCGGTTAGAGCAAGAAAAAAGGATCCCCAATGGGATACTTAGCTTTAGAAGACTTCAGGTTTGAAACTCGAAAAACGGAAATTTCAGGTTGCGGCCGACCGGCACTTGCAAACTGCTTCAGGCTCCGCGCAGAGAAAAGCTGATGTAATGGTGTCGGCTGCATGTTTTATACCCGTGACAACCTGACATCATGGAAGAGGCGACAGCATCAGACGCAGAAATCTCAAGCCTCTGGTATTCGGGCCGACTGAGGGCTACCTGCAGGCAGATAACCCAAGTGTGATGACTGCAACAGTGAAACGAAGAACATCAAGCAGTTCTCAACTTGAGACGAAGAATCTACGTCTGTACCAGATATGTGCAAATGCGATCTGATGAAGCTGGGGAAGGTGTAGAGCATTACGGGTAGAGGAAGGACCTCGAGACTAGGATCCAAGTCTGAAAAATGCAGCAGAGTCGGAAACGTGACTCATCAGTGAGGAAGAATGAAAAGACATCAGATTGTACATTTTTGGTGCACCCTACCTGTGGACTAAGAAATATATTGCTCATTTGGCATTCATTCATTCGGATCTGTGTATGGTCTTCTCAACTGGACTATTAAGACATTCTCTTGGGATGGGATGTAAAAGCCTTGTAGTCAGAACAGCCTCTGGGCCAATTACCAAGCTTCTGTGACCAGCTTGCCCAAAAGGCAAGAACGAGTTCCACTTCGTCATTTATGCACGTTATAACTGGGGTGCTGTCTGTGAGGATATCAAAGCTTCTTGCTTGCCACACTAGTTTGAATATATTTCCAGCTAAAATTGCAGTCAGAATCTCAGATTTTTTTAAACAACTTTAGCACAAGTTCACATACATTAACAATGAAACACTAATCATAATATAAATTTCCATCATCATGTAAACACATTATTCATACAATTTCTATCATACCTTTGTTCTTTACACTTGTGCATTAGAACAGAGGTCCCCAAAATCCGGGCTGTGGATCATTTGTTACTGGGCCACACAGAAACTTTTAGGCAGGGAGTGAAACAAAAAAGTGAGTGTGTGTATGCATGTGGGTCTTCTTGAGGTTACCAAAATCTCAGTAGACCGACTTTTTAAACACAGAGCTGATAACACCGAAACTGCACAAAACCAAACACCTCACATACCTGACACAATCCCGACACTACAAAATCCCAACAAACCTCCCTAAAACATACAGACAGCAGCACACACAAACATACAGAAGAAAAAAACAAACATTCCAAATAAAACTACCTAGTTCCCCTCACCCACACCCCACCAACCATCTAAAACTAATCTAAACCCTTACCACTAAGACAAAACATACACTATAAATAAAAAAACATAACATACATTCACATTTTTGCAGGGGGGCTACGCCCCCCCCCCCCAACCACCCTGCAACTTATAGATACAAACTCCAAGATCGCACTAAAACATCCACAAGAGCGGATTTCCTGTTCTGCTCAAGTTGGACTGTCGAGCATTCGAAGTCTCTATTCTGATGTGTCGCTCATTTGACATGTCAAGCTTTTCACCTAGGTTTTAAAAGTCTATCTGAAATTTCAGTAATTTCAAGTAGATCCATGCATGTATATGTGTGTGTTTGTTTCTGTCTGCATGTGTGAATGTGTGCACGAAAGCAGAATGTATGCGTGTGTGTGTGAAAGCAGAAGAGGCTGTGTATGTGTGTAAGAGAGTGAACAATGAGATCGATCAAACCTTTATTTTACACTCACTAAGCAGCTCTTTTGTTTAGCGAGTGCAAAATAAAAATAAATGAAACAAAGTGAGTCTGTTTCTGTCTGCATGTGTGAGTGAATGCGTGCATGAAAGCAGAACAGATTATGTATGCGTGTGCATGTGCGTGCACGCATGAGAGTGAATAGTGAGAATGATTCCTGGCAGCATCAATTAAGTTGTTTATGTACCTCTCGACCATGCCTCTCAACCTCTCGCACAATAAATCTGGACAGAGCAGAGCCACAAATAGGGACAGATTTTAAATATTGCTGTTATAAACTTAGAAAGTTGCTAGAATAAGCACTGAAAACCCTGCTTCCATTTCCAACATCCTATCTTTGTGAAGCAGGGTTTTCTGCAATGACAGCAACAAAAACGAAATTACAGAGTAGACTGGACATAAACACACTTCCAGTGTCATTGCCTCCTATCACCCCTAGATGGGACAGTCTTGTTGCAGGAAAACAAATTCAGGGTTCTGCGTTATGGTGAGCTATTACTTATTATGTACTTTATTATGCTTTATTTTTATGCACAAGCAATGGCCAGTCCATGAGAAATGGTCTTGCATGAAACCAGTCCATGGTGCAAAAAAGGTTTGAGACCACTGCATTAGAACAGGTCGATTTACTTTAGAATAATTTTTTTTTATGTTGATGCTTTTTCCTCCAAGAATTCAGGGGACCTTGAATAGTTCTAAGTTTCCCTGAAAAAGCTCCTCAATCTACATCTAAGAAATCTGGTGCAAGTTGCTGGATGCCTAGGCTTTGTTTGAAAGGTATACAATAACTGAGATTGAAGAGATTCACCTGCCTTCGCTTTTTTTTTCCTCATACAAGGCAGAAGAGGAACAGGGTGTTCCAGAGAGTGGGTATGCTAGTACCATCCGTTGCATATGTATCACTGCAGATTTTCTGCATGGAATTTTGTCAAGAGGTCCAATAGTACTAAGGATGCCATATAAACACAGGATGATGAGGTACTCCCAGGCCATAAAATGATTTTGTTGTATGGAACTGAAAAATGGGGTTAGAAACTGTACCTTCTTTGAGTGAATAAATACCCTGCAACTGGTGGAGTCCTAAAGATCTTCTAGGAAATATACCCAATGAGATGAGGTTAACTATGAATTGAGCCAACTCAAAGACCTAGAGAGTCTGGAAAAAGGCAGGGATGAACTACGCCACTGACAGTCTCCTTCTGCATGACAGCTTGAATGAGACACTCATCCAAGTGACAGTAGATGTGAATGCCTCTGTACCTACCATATGTTAAATTATTAAAGCCAGGCACTTTGTAAACATACAGAATGCAGTATCCAAATCTAAGAGCAAACAGATACATTGGCAAGGGACACCTACTGCTCTGTAACTCACATGTTGCCTGTGAAACCTGAAAATGGGTATTTGAAGATAAGCATCTGAAACTAAGGGAAGCCATAAAGCCTGGGGAAAGGGGAGAGGTGGTTGGGCCAACAAGGTCAGCATTTTGAATTATGGCACTCAGAGGCTTGTTCACCCTTAAGTCTAACATGGGTCTTCATGGGTCATCTTTTCTTGGGAAGAACCCTGCATCTTTCTTCTGGTCTGACATTCTATGTCTCGATGTAAAAACTCTTATAATAATGGCCTGATGAGATACCTTTGCTGTCTGGCTACTAAAGGAAGGGTTGAGAGCCTTGGTTACTTTATTAACTGAAATGTATATGCATGTCTTAAAGATTCGTAAGAGCAAGGTGTCTTGTATGACATTTCCTCACGTTGTTTCAAAAATGAACAGAACCCTTCCTAATTTTTTTTAAGCAAGAAGCATTTTTATTAAATTATCACATATAATATAAGCAATCGTGCATTTATATAAATGAAAACCATATTGACAATTTAAGGTGCAAACATTATACATCACTTATAATGTATCCAGTCATTGTCAGTCAAACATTATACAGCTCATTCAAATCCTACTCTCTCAAAACTCCTTCCTCCCCTGCATGTATTGTTCCCACAATTCCCATTTTTCCTATGTAATTTGCTCCTACCCTTTTGTTTTAACTCTATTACTATATTTGCTACTTATAGTAAAGTTAGTTTAGATTTTGATTTCCATTTTTTAGTAACTGCTTTTTTGGCAGCCACCATAATTAGACTCAGCAAGACTTCACTGTTCTATGCAATTCCGATTATGTATCATAGCTCAAAAAAAAAAAAAAAAAAAAAATCACTTCCTTAGTTATACCAGTTTGCTCTCGCAGCATCTCGGACAGATCCTAAATTAGACTTTGTTGTATATTTGGGCGACATCTATGTACAGTGGCTATAAAAGGTGTACAAACCCCTGTTAAAATGCCAGGTTTTTGTGATCTAAAAAAATGAGACCACAATAAATCATTTCAAAACTTCTCCCACCTTTAATGCGACCTACAACCTGTACAATTCAATTGAGAAACAAACAAATCTTTTTGGAGAAAAACATAAAAAACATACAATAAGCTGGTTGTATAAGTGTGCACACCCTTAAACTAATACTTGTTGAATCACCTTTTGGATTTAATTACAGCATTCAGTCTTCTTGGATAGGAGACTATCAGCATGGCACATCTTGACTTGACAATATTTGCCCACTCTTCCTTGCAACATTGCTTCAAATCTGTCAGACTGCGAAGGCGTGTTCAGGTCACCCCATAGATTTTCTAGTGGATTTAGGTCTGGGCTTTGGCTGGGCCATTCAAAACTTTAAATTTTCTTCTGGTGAAGCCATTCTTTTGTTGATTTGGATGCATGCTTGGGGTCATTGTAGGGTTGAAAGGTGAAAGTCCTCTTCACCTTCAGCTTTTTAGCAGAAGTCTGAAGGTTTTGGGCCAAAAGTGATTGGTATTTGGAACTGTTCATAATTCCCTCCACCTTGACTAAAGCCCCAGTTCCAACTGAAGAAAAGCAACCCCAAAACATGATACTGCCACCACCATGCTTCACCGTGGGGATGATGTTCTTTTGGTGATGTGAAGTGTTGTTTTTACACCAAACGTACCTTTTGGAACTGTGGCCAAAAAGTTCAACCTTGGTCTCATGAGACCATAACACATTTTCCCACATGCTTTTGGGAGACTTGATGTATTGTTTTGCAAATTTTTGCTGGGCCTGGATGTTTTTCTGTGTAAGAAAAGGCTTCAGTCTTGCAATCCTACCCCACAGTCCAGACATACGGAGAATACAGGAGATTGTCACAAGTAGTACACAACCAGTACTTGCAAAAATTTCTGCAGCTCCTTCAGTGTTGCTGTATGTCTCTTGGCAGCCTCCCTGACCAGTTTTTGACTAGTCTTTCCATCAATTTTGGAGGGACGTCCAGTTCTTTGCAACGTCACTGTTGTCCCATATTTTCTCCACTTTTTGAGGAATGTCTTCACTGTGTTCCATGGTATATCCAATGCTGTGGAAATGTTTTTGTACCCTTCTCCTGACTGATACCTTTCAACAATGGGACCCCTTTGATGCTTTGTAAGCACTCTGCGAACCATGGCTTTCGCTGTAGCTGACAGCTGAGTAAATATCACAAAAATCCTACTAGGACAGCTGAACTTTACTTTGGGTTAATCAGTCTCTTTAGCTGACGACAGGTGTGTACCCAAGAAGACTGAATGCTGTAACTAAATCAAAATGTGCTTCAACAAAGTATAAGTTTAAGGGTGTGCACACACAATCAGCTTATTGCACGTTTATTATTTTACATTTTTTCCCCCCAACAGATTTGTTTTTCAATTGAATTGTACAGGTTATAGGTCACATTAAAGGTGGGAAATGTTTTGAAATGATTTACTGTGGCCTCATTTTTTTATATCACAAAAACCTGGCATTTTAACAGGGGTGTGTCCACGTTATAGCCATTGTATATATCTCCATTGTTTCTTTGCGAATTGCTTACCCAGTGTGTCTTCTCAATCCTTTCTAACCTCCTCTGATTGATTACTATAGTTATCATGCTCTGCTAATTACTCCTTCAAACAGCAGCTTCTGTTCTAAATGTTACTAAAAGCTACCAGTGGTGGTCTTTTGCTTAGGAGCCCCTGTGTGTTTCTCTTTGCCTATACTCGTATTGGTCCTCGATAGGGAAAGGCAATCTCTAACCTGCAGCCCAAATAAATTCTTGGCCTCTTCCCATTCTTTTACCTTTCCCTCTAAATATTTGCTACAAATATCTTGGTTCTTTTACCAGTTTTCTCCAATAAATTCCATCCCGCTCTTGCCAATTGTCCGTATACCAAACTAAAGTCATCCCTATCGGCAGAACCTCCTTTCCCTACTACAGTGTTGGCTTAGTTCTTCAAATACGTTCTGCTACTTTATGAATATAAATGTTTGGCATGGTTATTGTTATTCTCTTTAAGGATCTGCATCCAAAATCCCAGTCTTTGCTGGTTTCTTGAGCTTCCTCCAGTTTCATCATCATCCCTTCCCAATTTCAATTATAGGTTTCTGCTTGTGTTATGTATAGGAGCCTTAACTATGTAGCTCTGAAACACACTTCAAATTGGGTAATACCAAACCACCTTGTTCAACTGGAAGAATCAGCTAATCCCACTTGACTCTCTATATCTTCCCCTTGCAGATAAAATCCTTCAGTTCTTTATTAATTGCTATACACAACTTCTCCTCTGGTTGATGAAAATATATTTGACCTATGTATCAAACTAAAGGGACTAAAAACATTCTAACTACTTGTATTTTGCTAGCCATATTCATATAAAAAGAAGTTATGTACCTACCATAAAGTTCCATGTTAGTTGTCCAGCTCACCTTCCTTCTTGCTGGATGGTTCTGGAGCAGATCCTCAGCTCTGACTCAGCCACTAACTATAGCTCGAGAGCTCTTTACTGGCTCGAGGCTACCCCTCATCCTCGAATGCCCAGTGCCAGCTACCCAGATCTCGTTTGAGATAGCTCACACTAGAAATAATTATAGACTATAATCCATTAATAAACCTGGATATACAGTTAATTATCATGACCTGGTTGAGAAGCAACTAATAACAAAACAAATTAGCCAGTAAAACCATTGAGAAACTCCTCTCAATCCTCGAAGGGGGGAAGGAGGGAGGGACACAAAAAGGAAGGCAAGATGAAGGACAACTAACATGGAATGTTATGGTAAGTACATGACTTCTTTATGTTAGTTGTCCAATCTTGCCTTCATTCTTGCTGGATGGGACAGCGTCCCTAGCACCTCAATCCTGGGTGGCTCATTGGAACAGGCTCTTCAGAACTGTGGAACCAAAGGAAGCTCTGCCCCGGGAGACCACATCTACTTTGTAATGAAAAATCAATGTACGAGGATCTGCCCAAGTAGCCGCTGCACAAACTGAATCTATGGGCAATCTAGACTGAAATGCTACCGAAGTAGTTACTGACCTGGTTGAATGACCTTTGGGTTTTGTTGGAAGATCTTTTTGTCGCAAGTGGTAGGTATGGACTATGGTGTTCGATAACCATTTTGACAATGTTACTTTAGAAACTGGAAGGCCTTGTTTGTTGTTAGCAAATAAAAGAAAAGTACAGTTTTATACCTACCATAAATGTAGATGTTAGAGTGTAAACACTGCTGCAGTCATTACACTTGGGTTATCCTGCCGTCAGGCGGTTCCCCAGTCAGCCTGAGTTCCAAAGTCTTGGTCCGGCGTCAGTTGCTGTCGCCTCCTCCCTGACGTCAGTGCGACAGGGGTATACAAGATGCAGTATAAGATATATACTTATAGTATAGCTTATAGCAGTACAAGATGCAAGATATAGATTCAGTTTTTCTTGCCCCAGATGTCAGGTGCCCCCAAACAGGTAGGCAATTAAAATTGCTAGTAAGGTATACCAAGAGAAAAGCAAACAACAATTTTCAGTTACCAGCAAATACTCCCCATAGGTAGTGAAGGGTAGATGACCTAGGTATGTACCAGAAAGTAAGAGGGGAAGGAGGGAGGGTAACCTGGACTGCAGCAGTGTTTACACTCTAACATCTACATTTATGGTAGGTACAAAACTGTACTATGTTCATAGTGTTACACTGCTGCAGTCATTACACTTGGGTGGAATCCCCAAGCTGAGGTAGGGTGGCTGGTTCTATAAGGCATTAGGGATGGCTATAAGGCCCTGCAGCACAGCAGTGGCGAAGCCAGTTCTGGATTTGGAGTATAAAGGCAAATGGTAATGCTTGGTGAAGGTATGCACAGAACTCAGTGTTACTGCTTCCAAAATATCCTTGGTAGGTAATCCCCTGAGGTAGGCAGTTGAAGTGGCTGTTGCCCTGGTGGAGTGAGATCTAATGCTGCTAGGTACAGGTTTCCCATGGTGAGTATAGCAGAAGCGTATACAATGTCCTATCCATTTTGAAATGGTCTGTTTTGAAATGGCTTTTCCCTGGGCTCCTGCAGCATATGCTACCAATAATTGCTCAGATATTCTGAAAGCTTTGGTTTTGTCCAAGTAGAAATGTAACTGTCTGTGAATGTCCAAAGAATGTAGTAGTCTCTCCCCTTTGTTCTGTGGTTTTGGATAAAAAGTTGGCAAGTGAATAGTTTGGTTTAGAGCCACACTTGATACCACCTTTGGCATAAACGTAGGGTTAGTTCTTAAAGACACCTTGTCCTGGTGGAAAATGAGGAAAGGTTCCACTGCCATTAGTGCCTGTAATTCTGAAACTCTTCGTGCTGATGTAATCACCAGTAGCAGAGCAGTTTTCCAAGAGATATATTTTAATTCTGCTGTGTTAGCTGGCTCAAAAGGAGGTAAAGTTAATTTTTCCAAAACAAAGTTGAGGTCCCAAGTTGGGGTAGGTGCTCTACGGGGTGGTCTTATGTTTTTAGCCCCTCTGAGGTACTGTTTGAGCAAAGGATTAGAGAAAATCGGTGGATCCGTGTTGTAATGAGCAGAAATGGCAGAGGCGTGGATCTTGATGGATGAGAAGGAGAGGCCCTTGTCCAGCATCTCAGTTAAATATTGAAGTATCTGAGGAATGTTTGGGACAAGAGGGTCAAGGTTGTGCACCTGGTTCCAGGCACAGAATCTCTTCCATTTATCTGAGTAGGCTTTCCTGGTGCTAGGTCTTCTGCCCTCCAGAATGACATCCATAACAGCTTTGGAGAGAGGCATTGCTTGCTTGACTAAGGAATTTTCCATACAGCTAGGTTTAAGGTCTTTAGCTGGCTGTGAAGTATCTGATTGTTGTGCTGTGTCAGCAAATGTGGGATTTGAGGCAAAATCCAGGGTGGTTCTTGTGCTAAGTTCTTTAAGATTGGGTACCAGTGCTGGCGTGGCCAGTCTGGTGCAATCAGGATCATCTTCTTGCCTGGCTTTTATGAGTACCTTTGGAAGGAGAGGTAAAAGGTGGGAAAGCGTATACTTGCAGGTTTTTCCAGCAGAATGAGAGGCCATCCACTTCCATGCTTGTGGATGGTAACTCCTTGTACAGAATTTCTGTAGCTGGCAGTTAATTGGGGATGCAAACAGATCTATGTCCGGGCTCCACCATTTTTGTGTTATCATTCTGAATATTTGTGGATTCAATTCCCATTCGTGGGGATCCATAATAGTTTCTGCTTAGGTCGTCTGCCAGTGTGTTTTTCTCTCCTGGCAGGAATTGTGCTTGCAGATGAACTTGGAAGTCTAGATCTGTGTTCCACAAGGTCATGGCTTGTCTGCAGAGGGGGGAGGAGTGTGTGCCCCCTTGCTTGTTTATATACCACATAACTGTGGTGTTGTCTGTCTTTAGTAGTAGGTGTCCTGGATGCAGCAGGTCCTTGAAAGCTATAAGTGCATTTTGTACAGCTAGCATCTCTTTTTGATTGATGTGAAGATGCCTTTGCTCTGCGGGCCACTCACCCTGAATACATTTTCCTGCCATGTGTGCTCCCCCAGGCGTAATCCGATGCATCTGTTGTCAGTGTTTGCCTGGCTGTGGGTTGTGTAAAAGGCTGTCCCTTGTTGAGGTGACAAGCTTGAGCCCACCATCGAAACTCCTGTTGAAGACAAGGAATTCGTGGTATAACTGTTTCCAAACTTTGACAGTGTTGAGACCATACACTCTTTAGGTACCATTGTGGTTTCCTCATATGCAGTCTGGCATATGGAATTAGTAGTATGCAAGATGCCATGTAGCCAAAGGCCTGCAGAATTTTTCTTGCAGGGAGTTGGGTCTTTCTTGCCATCAATTGAAAATATTGAGTCAGTTTGTCCTTGCTCGTCTGGCGTGAGTTAAGCCATCTGGGCCGTTGTGTTCAAGCTGGCACCCAGGAATATTATCTGTTGTGAGGGCATTAGTTTTGATTTCTTTTCGTTTACTGTGTACCCCAGGCAACTTAACAACTTTTACAAACGCCAGATGCTTTAGAAGAAAGTCCTTGCTCTCTGCTTGAATCAGGCAGTCGTCCAGGTACGGATAAATTTGAATTCCTTTTTGTCTGCAAAATGCAATTACTGGTGCCAGACACTTTGTGAAGACCCTGGGCGCAGTAGATAAGCCAAAGGGCAGTGAAGAGAATTAATAGTACGTTGAACCAGCTATGAATCTGAGGTATCTTCTGCAGTTTTGAACGATAGGGACATGCAGGTATGTCTCCTTGAGGTCCAAAGTCACGAGCCAAGCTTTCTTGCCCAGCATGGGAAGAAGCTGCTGTAGTGTCAACATTTTGAATTTCAGAACATCCAGGTAAGTGTTTAGCGAAGAAAGATCCAGAATGGGTCTCCAGGCTTTGTGCTTTCTGGGAACCAGAAAGAGTCTTGAGTAAAATCCTTGTCCTTGCTCCTGTGGTGGTACCTTTTGAATAGCTCTCATGTTCATGAGCGCTGTAATTTGTTTTTGAGCCTCTGCTCATTGATTTGGTGGCAGATTTGGCATTCCTTTTAACCTTGGAAGAGTGTGAAAGTGGAACCTGTAACCTTGAGATACAATGTTGAGAACCCATTTGTCTTTGGTGATGCAATGCCAATTGTGATAAAAAAAAATTCCAGTTTTCCTCCTAAGGGGGCTGCCAAGACAGAGCTGTTTGGTAGCTGTAGTGGGAAGTCATTGTGGCTGCTTTTTATATGGTTGGGGCCTGCCTTCCCCTTCTTTCTGGCCTGGTGTACCCCATTGTCGAGGCCTGTAAGGACCTTGTGCTTGACCTCTACCTCTTGGACGTCTGTATCTGCCCCTTTGAGGCCTGTCTGTGATTGGAAAGGACCAATTCTTTGTTGGCCAATTTCTGCTAAAACGAGGAGGCTGAACCTGTAAGAAATCCTTCACCATTTGCATAGATTTTGCCTTATCCTCCATCTTCTTTAATACCTCCTCTGCCTTAACTCCAAACACATCCCGCTGCAAAAGTGCATCAAATAATTTTGCCTTAACATGATCTGGTAACGCATGTTCTTTTAACCAAGCAGGTCTTCTAATGACAGAGCCTGTAACTGCTGCTCTACAGGATGCCTCTAAGGAATCAAACCCACATTGCAAAGTATGTTTTCCCACTTGTTCAGCTGCATGCAATAAATCCTGCATTTCTTTAAAATTAGGAGGATCTGAATCTGGAAGCATCTTTTCTTTCAACTGAGACATCAAAAATTGCTGATATTTTAGCATGTGAAACTGGCAATTTAAGGCTCTCATTGCTAAAGTTGCAGAAGTATATACTTTCTTTCCCCATCTGTCTAATGCTCTGGAATCTCTGTCAGAGAGAACTGGGTTTTTTGCTGATGAGGCCTTAATCCCTTTGGGTCCCTGAGAAATAGTTTCAGGGTCAGCAACAGGGCTTTTATACAGAAATTTGTGGGACTCAGGGACTCAATCTATCAGGTTGAACTGGGGCTGGAGGTAAGGAGTCCGGGTTTAAGCTGGATTCAGTGTACACATCATCCACAATATCTAACACTGGCAGAATAGCAAGGGGTCTGTGTTGAGGTAATAAAAGGAAGTCTTTGAGCCTTTTCTTGGATTCTGAGTAATCCTGGCCTTCCCAATGGAAATGCTCCTTCATGCTATGTAAGGTCTCCCCAAAGGAGTAGTCCTCAGGCGGACAGGCTGATGGAATTGATTCCTCAGAATCAGAATCCTCATAAGGGGGTAAAGAATATCCTAGGTCTGAGGATGAATATGAAGAAATGGACACCTAGGTCGGAAGATTCATAGTCTGCATCCTGTCTGGGCCTTTTATCAGGAGGGGGATGGGACCCCCTGATCAGAGTGATTAGGTCTTCGGCCATTTTGAGCATCTGTTTCTTAGGCATGGAAGCCTGTCCTGGAGAATGCTGTATCTGTTTCTTTGTTTTTAGGGGGGCTTAGACTTAGCAGAGGGTTTAAAGGTTAACTGGGTAGGTCTGAAAACACGCTCTGAAGCTGTGGATTGCTCAGCTACTTCGGTTCCCTCTGAAGGGTAAGTTTCGTTAGGCTGAAAACCTAGAGCGTCCGAAGACCCAGCTAGCTCCACGTGGGAGTTGAAGGCAGTCTGTGGTTCTGTGGAAGCAGTCGTCAGGGACTGCGTAGGCACCTCGCTGAAAACCGGACAACTGGCGACCAGCCTAGAAGAGGCCTCTTCGTCAGTTTTGGGCCTCTGATGCCTGTCCTTGTCTTTGCGCTTTTTCTGTATTCCAGTCATCGGAAGTTCCGACGGCATGGTGTAATTGAATTTTCTGCCAAAATAATGTCGGGCAAAATCAAACAGATGATTAATAGTGCCCTTGTTAAACCTAGCACAAAACTGACAACCAGTGACGTCGTGGTCTGGGCCTAGGCATGGGATACAATAGGAGTGGAAATCCTTATGAGGTATTTGCTTCCCACAAGAAATACAGTTATTAACTTTTACTGACATCGGTCTGAGGCAAGAAAACATTTCCCCAACGGGGTACTTAGCTTTGTAGAAGACTTCGGTTCTGGATTCGGAATGAAAATCTCAGGAGTCGGCCGACTGGCACTTGCAAACTGTTTTTGCTTCGGGCACCGCACAGCAAGAAAGACCGAAGAAAATGGCGTCGGCTGCATTTTATATATCCCTGTCGCACTGACGTTAGGGAGGAGGCAACAGCAACAGATGCCGGACCAAGACTTTGGAACTCAGGCCGACTGGTTATCCTGCCATCAGGCAGTTCCCCAAAGTGTAATGGCTGCAGCAGTGTAACACAATGAACATCAATTGATCTCATTTTCTCATTTCTTTAGTTCTATGGAGGTAGAAACACAGTTGTCTATGCACATCTAATTGGTGTAATCTGTATTCTGCCTTGTTGGAATGATTAGGGAAAAAGACAGGGAGTTAAATGGATTGATTCAATTGTGGTCTGAACAAACTTTAGGTATTAAAGATGGGTTAGTTCTCAGGGAAACCCTGTCTGTGTTCATCCTCCATACCTAGTTTTTCACAAACAGTGCATGAAGTTCTGAAACACGTCTGGCAGAAGTAATAGCGACCAAGAAAAAACAAAAGAGAGTTTTCCAAGAGAGAAACTTCAAGGAATATGATGTTGCTGGTTCAAAGGGTGGGAGTATCAAGGAGGCAAGAACCAAACTGAGATCCCAAGCTGGAAGTGGGTCTTTCACTGGGAGTCTAAGTAGAGATCTACCTCTCATGAAGGCCTTACAGAGTTTGAGAGGCATTATGCTGGAGTCAGAAACTCCGACATGAAAATTTGAAATGGCAGACAATTGTACTCTGATGGTAGCAGCCGCTGCACCAGAATGAAACGGTTTTGCTAGGAAGTCCAAAATCTATGTACAGGAGCTGTAAAAGGATCTAAATTCCTGAATTCTGCCCAGTAAGAGAATCTTTTCCATTTGCTAGCATAGACTTTCCTTGTATTTGTCTTATGGGAGGAAACAATAATATCACGCACTGCTGGGGAAATATTGGGGAGCCTGGCTAAGATTGGAAGTGGAGTAACCAAGCTGTGAGCTTGAGAGATTGGAGGGACTGGTGTAGCCCACCTGATTGGATGAATCAAGAGGTCTGGTACTGGGTCCAAAATCCAGGGCTGGACTAGAAGGTGGGGGTGAAGGAAAAAAGCAAATCTGTCGAGGCCAATAGGGGGCAATGAGGATCATTTTGCAACCCAATGATTTTGCTTTCTGAATGACTTTTGGAATTACGGGGAAGGGGGGAAATGCATAAAGGAGTCCCTGAGGCCAATCGTGGACTAGAGCGTCCCTGGGTGTCTGACCTGGAGGAGGAACAAGGGAGAAATAGCTGCTGCATTTGTTATTGAGGGGAGAGGCAAAGATCGCAGCAAGGCTGGCCCCATTTACGGAAAATAAGATCCACAATTTCCTGTTTCAGAGACCACTCGTGAGGCATGAGGATAGCCCTGCTGTGCTTGTCCGCTATTACGTTGGATGTCCCAGGGATATGCATTGCTATCAGAAAACATTGGAGGAAAATCGCCCATTGCCACAGTGCGAGGGCCTCTCGGCACAAGGGGTAAGAACTGGTTCCGCCCTGTTTGTTGATGGACCAAACCACGGACATATTGTCAGTCTGTATTGCAATAGTCCCGGCAGGGAGAGAGAGTCTTGAAGAGCTTGCAACGCTAGGAGCACCAATCTCATCTCCAGGACGTTGACATAAAAGTGGTACTCGTGAGGTTGCCAAGCACCTTGGACGGTCTTCCCTAGATAATGCCCCCCCCACTACCCTATCAGGGAAGCGTCCGTAGTCACTGTGGCGACTGGATGCGGTTCCATGAAAGGTCTGCCCTGAGAAATTAGTGGGGAGACCATCCACCTGGAAAGGTGCCTTTTGCAAGATTCCGTAATCAGCATCATGTGAGACATGGGTAATTCCTGGAAGGACCATTGTGTGAAAAGAAGCCACTGAAGGATTCTCATGTGAAAGCGTGCTAAAGGAACTAGAAGAATGGCTGCTGCCATGGACCCCAGAACTTGAAGAAACTTGAATTTCTTTGCTCCTTAGGAGACGTGACGCCCGTTTTCAAATAATGGAAACTCTTTTCTGAGGCAATTTTACAATAATTTTTCTTGTGTTTAGCTCTGTTCTTATGTATGTAATAGACTGACAGGGCAACAAGTCAGACTTTTCGAAGTTTATTGTTATGCCTAGTGGAGCACAGGATTTGATGGTGTAATCTCGTGCTTCTATAAGTTGTTGCCTGGTGGTAGCAGTGAGGATCCAGTCGTCCAGATGAGGAAACACCTGGAATCCTTGACGTCTCAGGTGAGCCGTGACTACTGCCATGCATTTGGTGAACACCCTGGGGGCTGTGATGAGACCAAAGGGCAAAGCTCTGAATTGGTAATGACTGGCCCATAGCTGGAAGCGTAGAAATCTCCGGGACCATCTGTCCATTTTTATATGATTGTACGTGTCCTGAAGATCTTTGGAGCACATCCAATTGTCCTGACCCAGAAAAGGGAGAATGGACTGCAGTGTTACCATCCAGAACTTTTCTTTGTTTAACCTGCTGAGATCCAGAAATGGTCTCCAGTCCCTTGTCTTTTTGGGCACTAAAAAGAATCTTGAGTAAGTTCCGGATCCTACTTGGTCTGCGGGGACTTCCTGGATGGCTCTTTTTTTCTAGCAGTCTTAAAACTTCTGTGACTGCCTGGTCCCTTAGATTGGGTGGAACATCTGGGATGGATTTTTTTGAAGCAAAAAGGGGTTGATGAAAGGGAATCTTGTAACCTCCGGATATAACAGCTAGTACCCATTTGTCTTTTGTAATATTTTGCCAGGCAGTTGGGTACAATGAAAGCCTTCCCCCGACTGCCTCCAAAGTTGAGCAGTCGGGCATCCCTTCAGGGATGTTGATAGGGTTTGGAAGAGAGCCTGATTTTGCGATCCCCTCTGCCACGAGGGTGGCATCTGCCATTGTTATTATTTCCCCCTCTGCCCCTGGTGGAAAATTCAACACATGCATCAGGCAAGGGTCCCTGGGATTTTCGAAACCACATCTTTCCACCCTTCTGACATTTTGGATTTGGTCTGGTAGGAGTGGAAAAACGGACTTTGACATCAGAGAGCGTCTTGCCTTCCTGCTGGCACCTGGTAAGCGTGTTTTTCATCTGAGGCCCAAAGAGAGAGGCACCAAAGGGGGTAGGGGTGAAGGACGCTCTGAAAGGTTCCACAAACTGACACAGCCGCAGCAAAGAATATCTCCTAAGAGCTACTCCTGTTCCTGCAGCTCTACTCATCGGCTGCATATGAAATAAGCCTCATGGAGGAGTTCACTATTGAATTAAGAGTCGCAAGCTGGGTAGCTACCCTGGCTGAAGCTCCCCTCACCTGTGGGATCGTGTAGGGTATCACCAAGCTCTTTTAGGGGATCCCTCTGAAGCCTAGTAAAATGGGAAAAAGATAGTTCAGGGACCCAAGGGAGAAGGTCGCTGATGAAAACATTCACTTCCCATATATCTGTCCATTATACGAGAGTCTTTATTCGCTGTATGGACAGATGAGAAGGTTTCAGCTAACTCTCTTTTTGTGGCATCAACTGGGGCACCTTTGCTTAAGAACTACTCGTCTTGGGGAGCAGTGATGAATTTATTGTGTCTCCTCGGGACAGGTTTCATGGAATCTGGAGCTGACCAAGCCTTTCGAGACACTACAGACATGAGTTGATCAAAAGGCGGAGACACCCAGGAGGTGGAAGGTCGGGAACCAAATGCATCCAGGTACACAGACTCATCATCGGAGGGGGCTAGGCAAGTCCAGCTACGCCTCTGCCTGAAAATCTCAAGGATGTCCAAAAAGGAAACATCTTCAGAGGGGGACCTTGGGGATCCCTCCGATTCATCCAGGTCTGTACCCGAGGTGACAGACTCAGGGGAGTCTAGGTGCTTCCTCTTGCACTTGGGGAGCCTGCTCAGAATGCTCTGTGGAGGCTTCGGAAGAAGAGGGTTCACCCAATGGGGTGTCCTAGGCATAGGTTCCCTACGCTTTGGGGCTGGAGGAGGAGCAGAGGTAGTCACAGGCACCAGGGGGGACGGAGCCAATGGAACAGATAGTGGAGCAGTCTGTGGGGACAACACTCTCCGCATGACCTCGAAAGCATCACGGTCTCAACACAAGGAGGGCTCCAGCTCCGAAGAGAGAGGAATACCACCCTGCGCCAAGGGCGACGGCTCCGAGGCCAATGTAGGAGCAGAGCTCAACTGAGCTGACGCTCCGAGAGGGAGAGCGGGGTCGGACAAGAGTCCGATGCCACTTCCCCCTTCGGAGCCAACGAGAGAGCTTCGGTGCCCAGACACCTCAATGGGAGGAAAAGTTGAGGTAATCGGTGCCAATGTCGGAGCCGATGAGGATGTCATTGGAACCGAAGGAACTACTATCAGAGCATCCATGGACTCTGGCTCCGAACTAAGTATAGTCGGAGGAGGAATAGAAATCAAAGCGGATGGAGCCGAAGCCTGTTGAGGTGGGCTCGAAAGCATTTTAGCAAGGGCCTGTGATTTAAGCAACCTACTGACTACTCTCTCCACATCCTGATCCAATAACAGAGGATCGAGAGGAGTGGAAAGTTGAGAGATGACTAGACTTGCTTTGGAGTAATGGTGATTGTGGCACCGAGTGAATCGGCTCCAAAGAAGGAGACCTAGCTCTTTTGTGGATCCGAGATGGCTCAGAAGAAATGGTTGGAGCCGATGGAGTGTTAACCTTGTCGGTGCCAGCCGGCACCAACACACTTGGTTTGTCAAGCTCACAGGTCGGTTCCGAACATGGAGCTGACGGCTTGACTGGTTTCAAAGGTTTCACTGGCTGAGATGCTTTAGCCGGAGAATCCTGTTTTAATAATCCATGGAGAATAAGCTTGTTTTTCCGCTCCTGCAGGACCCTTGGACTAAAGGCATGACAAATAGCACAAAAGTCCTGCAGGTGCAGAGCCCCCAAGCAATAAACACAACTAGTGTGCCCATCTGTCAGAGACCTCTCCTGACAGCAGGAGTCACACTTTTTAAACCCTGAGGTTTTAACTTCCTTGGACATATTAATAAAAAAAGGAGGAAGTACCATGCAAACAGACACTACAATAAAAATTATATTGATAAAAAAACTTAAAAAGGAGAGCTTCTAACTTAAACGTCTGTCCTTAATTGGGGAGGACTCTAACTTAAATGAGTTCAGGTAAACAAACAGAAGGCCTAGCGACTAAGGGGTGATGGCCAACACAGCTCAAAAAAACACAGCAAAGGACGAGATAAGGGGCTCAGGACTAAATGACTTACAAACTACTGTAAAACAGTGAAGAAAATTCTACTTTTCAAGTAAATTACTGAATTTTATGAAGAGAAAAAAAAGTTATACTAAGCCTAAGCCAGTATTGACGCAACCTCGCAGCTAAAGTGGCAAACGAGATCTGGGTAGCTGGCGCTGGGCATTCTGGGATAAGGGGTAGCCTCAAGCCAGTAAAGAGCTCTCGAGCTATAGTAAGTGGCAGAGTCAGAGCAGAAGATTGGCTCCGAACCCATCCAGCAAGAACGAAGGCGAGATTGGACAACTTAACATCAGAGCTTCCAATTTCAGTTTTTGTACAATGTTTTGTTTAGTGTCTTCCCACATATCCTTAGCTGTCACATCACAATCCTTTTTTAATCCATACTCCCAAGTACTAAATTTTATCATGTCCCCATAAATATTGATATTGCTGAACCAATTCTTGTGTGGGTACATAACTTACCGCTATTGCCTTTGTTTTAGCTTCACTAATCTTTTTTTAATCCCGAAAAAGATTTGAAACTGCCTCAAAATGTTCCACAACACTGAAATAACCCCTCCTTAATTTCTGAAGGAAAAAGTGGATTGGGGGGGTGGGTTGGGCAAGGAAGCATTCTGTGAACTTGCAGATGCTCCCATGAAGATGCTCCTCCAAGAGTCTCCAACTGTCGCAGTCTCTCAATTTAATGGCACACTCAGACCTCCATCAACAGTCATGCCCGTCTCAGGTCTTCTACCATTAAATGCATCTCTTTGCTAGATGCCTCGTTTCATCAAGCCTTCCAGTCTCTACCAAATCTTTTTCACCAGACTGGGCCAACATGGCAGGAAATCAGAATCAAGCCACCTTAATCTGTTCTTGCTGACCTTCTCTGCAAATGGAGCCATATGCTTCTGCTCTGATGTCCTGAGAGTTTAAAAAAAATGTGTGGACAGGACCAGGTAGCTGCCTCCTGTGAGAAGGCCAAACATTAATCATACAATTTCTACTATATGCAGTGTGTGTGTGTGTGTGTGTGTGTGTGTGTGTGGGGGGGGGGGGGGTGAAACAGCCATTTCATTAACTCATACTCTTCCTCTTTTCCTGCAACTTTCTTAACACCTACTTAGCTGGAGGTGGGGATCCAAAATGCAGCAGGATGTCTACTGGGGCAGTAAACAGCAGAGTGTTTACTTGTGGCAGAGTCAATGCCCTATGCCAAGCATGTCTGTACATAAACGATCCAGTAGCTGCCATCCTACATGATCCACCACAGGCACCAGAGCTATATTTGACAGAGTGCTTGCCAACCTGGGAGGAGAAGTTATAAAGAACCTGCACTTTTGTCTCAGCACTTTGTCCTCCATCTCGGCTGCAATATCCTCAAGTCTGGAAAGAACAGTCCCTTGGAACTTGAGTATTTGTGGCCAGCCAGACTTTTCCCATCAGGTGTAAAAACAAATATACATACCAGTCTGGCAATTCAAAACCCTGAAAACCAGGATGGCAGAGGTGTACACCTTCTTCCCCAGTTGGTTAACATCCCTACTCTCCTAGTCACGGAGGATAGGGTTTTTGGTTGGAGCTCCAAAGAATTCCTTACTGTCCATGGACACCCCAGATGGATAAACAGGTTGGTTCTTTTACAAATACTTACAGGAATCCAGGTCCTTACAGAAAGTCACGCTTATTGAGAGAAGGGGGTTGGGGAAGTCCAGCTTCAAAGATGCACCGTTGAATGCATCTTCCAAGGCTTCAACAACTGGAGGAGTAACAAAGGGATTAGAATTTGATAGCTACACAAGTACTCTGCATCCTTCCTGGCAATTCAGAAATAGCTTCTCACTGTAAGAAGGCTTTCATTGTACTGAAGGTGACCACAAAGAAGAAACCCTTTGGTAAGAAGGCAGAAGATAACATGCCAGATGTACATATGGGGGAGGGGAGAGACATCTGGTCTTCTTAAGCCACTTCATCTGCCTCAAGAGTCTTAAGAATCAGACTCTTTTTTGGGGGGGGTCCCTCTTTCCTTTTTTGGTTGTGGACCCTTGTCACTGATGTTAGACCTGTAAGAAACTGCAGGCTCAAACAAAATGAAATCCTGTGCCAGTTTGATCAGCTCCTGGGAGAGGCCTCGGTAGGAGAGAGAAGCCCACCCAGCTCAGGGTGACAAGAGAAAAAAAAGATACTGGATGCCCAAGGTTTTGGTATTTTAGGTCTATATGTAATGGTGACCTCCTTCAAAGTCTTCCATCATGGGAAGTGCCAATGAGTCCGATATGTCAGCTGCAGACATCACATACAAGGGTATATGCTCATTACACTTAGAAAACGTGTGTCAGAACTAGACACTTGCAGTGAGTCATCTGGACTGCCTGGGCTGCAGCTCTGGAAGATATGTTTTCTTCTAACAGCATGGCAGCTGCCAGGGTGCACTGCAAGAGACAGGCAGCCAGTATAGAGGCTGTGCAAGTCAAACCAGCACCCTCTAGTCTGGGGTATCTTGGGACTATCGGTGTCTTGCCAGGCACGCAGTCTCTATTTTCATGTTGCTGGTTCTATTTATGTTCTTTAGGTGAGATGCCAATGAAGGAAAACATCTTGGCAGCACCACACAAGGCATCTTTTCCTGATTGAAACAGTCTGGGAGATTTTTTGTTTTCTGTTTTGAGCAATATTTTGAATGAACCTTACAGAATGGGGGAAAAACAGCATTATACTCAGTGCCCAAACACACACTGAACATAAAAAGCCTAGGTAAAGGATTTTGTTATAAAGAAATACTGTTGGCTACTTTAGATATCTTATTTGATAACCTAGAGCTATCAAACTAAATAACTAGCATCCTAAAGCCACTACGTTATAAGAAAATAAAGTAAAAAACAGCAACATATATTTTGTCAACAAGGGTATTTGATTAAACTATGGAAGCCAGGACAAAACTGGCAGAGCGACAAAACTTGGTACTCGCATCAGCCATTACAGATCCTCTTTCAAACTGCAGCAATAAATAACTGAAAAAGGGCAAGACGCACATCCCTCTTATACCACAGGTATCGTAACATCCAGGCTGGAGGTTGTCTTGCTTGCTCAGGTGGGCAAGGGTGAAAAGCTCTGGAAGCTGGAATGGATGGCATGCTTTCTGAAGGTTTGAAGAGTTAGCACTACTACAACATTTAACACCACTAGGCTCTGCTTTTGCACCTGCCCAGGCTAGACTACTCCACCCCTCAGCTATCCTCATTACCCCTACATACCTCAACAAAGCAAATCCTCAATGTAAATTTCCTACAGTCTATCCTTTTGCTCTTAATACCACTTCAACTGTCTTTGCATACCCCCCCGACCAGCTTTTCCTCAAACAAAATTCCAGCTCATACTCACTACCTTCTACAACTACCACACCTTTTTCTCTGCATCACCTAACACTACTCACCTTTCCTCATCTAATCCCCTGCTTTCTTCTCTTACCACCTAGTCTCTGCTTTTTACTCATATTTCCCACACCTCCGCACTAATTTCTCCTAACCATAAATGTAAAATTGCCATTTGACATTTTAAACCTCAAAAATTTGTCTTTTATTAATATACAACTATATTACCGATTTTCGATTCTCAGTTAGAGTGCCTTGTGTGCGTCGACATGCGTGAATGGGCGTTCCTTCGTTGAAGGTTGCGAGTTAGGCCTGGCAAATCTACTGCCAATCATTAGCGGACCGGTGTTCCGCTGTGGCGACCCCTAACCGGGAAAAGCCAAAAGACACAAACAAACTGATTGCCAATTTTTGGTAGTATAGTTGGCCTTTCAGTTACTGCTTGTTCACATTGTAAGTTTAAACTTTACATTTTCCTCTGTTGTATAAAATTTTCTATTTTATAACTGGAGCTTTTCTCCCCAGGGCCTCCCTGTGAAAAGGGGGTACCCTGGTCAACAAAAGCAAGTGGCTAATATGTCCAACTTATAAGTAAAGGCATGGCATCCAGGTCAGAGGAAGTCACACTGCCACTTTATTTGGCCCTTATCGAATCCATCATGAAGTATAATGCCCCTTGCAGGATACATCTGACCAGACATATGCAACAGTTACAACACCAACAAAGGTTACTGACCAGTAGAATACAGGGTATAAACACATTGTCCTATACAGATTGCCTTAAATCCCCATTTTTCTGTCTCCCACAGGATGCTGAGAGATTATCTATACGTAGCATTCAAGGCATCACCTTTTGCACATCTGCAAAACGAACAGCATCAGAACCTTTAGATCCAAGGATTTAAATTTTGCTTATGAAAAACAAAGACATGTTGGCGAGACAGATGTGCGTCTCAGAGGATTCCACTGCACTGGAACAGGCTTCCTATCCACGTGAAGCAGTATCCTCCCCCTAATGGATTTGTTTGTTTTTTAATTGAATAGTACAAGTTATAGGTCACATTAAAAGGTGGGAAAAGTTTTGAAATGATTTATTGTGGTCTCATTTTTTTATATCACAAAAACCTGGTACTTAAAACAGGGGTGTGTAAACTTTTTATCCACTGTATATGAAAGATCAGAAGCAAAAATAAAAGTGGGAGGGTTCCCCTCCTATAAGCTTGTGCTTGAACAGAGGAACCAGGCTTGGGTGTCCCCTTCATTTAATTTATAATTACAGCCACTGGCAAAGAAAATAAGAGACTCAGAAATTGAAGATATAGGTGGCCAAGGATGAACACAGGATAGCAGTAGATTTCTTCAGCTCCACCAATTTCATTACATTGACAGGAATTAATTACTTAAAAAATTTATTCTTGAAGTAATTTTCTTTCTAAATATGTTTGTTTTATATAGTTCTTGAACTATCTAAAAAAGAAAGGAAATCTTAATAATATTCCTGTCAGAAATTACTTTGGAAATTTTCCTGTCAGTTTATCAGTCTGAAATGAGTTCCAGTAAGACAAATTCTCAAGACTCCAGCATCAAGAAAGAACTTCAGTCTCTGATAATTATAGTCCAGCAACTTACGGCTAAGATGGATAAAATGGATACTAAAATAGACACTTTCATAGAAAAACTACAAAACAAATAGACTTGTTACATATGGACCTGCAACAACAGAAGATCCAGATGACAGGCATAGAAGAAGCTGTGAATGACATGGAAAATAAAATACAAGAACAGGAAATCAACATTGAGTTTCTGCTGAAACAAAATACACATTTACAAACAAAGCTGGATGACCTGGAAAATAGATCTAGGCAATAACATTAGGATTTTTGGACTGCCAGAAAATATTGAAGGTAACAATATTACTTCTTTTTAACAACATGGCTCCCTAAAACTTTAGATTTACCAGAAGCATTCTCTTTTGGTATCGAAGAGCACATAGATCTATAGCTAATACTAACTCTAACAAAACTATCCTAGATCAGTTATAGTTAGATTTCTATCATCTTTGATAAAGAGATGGTTCTTAAATCTGCTTGGGCTAAAGCTCCTGTTAAGTTTAATGAGACAACTGTGCGTTTTGACAATGACTATTCTTCCATGGTAATTGCTAAAAGAAAAGTTTTTCTGCCACTAATAAGGGAGCTTAAAAGCACAGTTTAAAACATACCTTCTGTTTCCTGCCAAGCTTAAAACCTTCCTTCCTGATGGTCCTAAGGTCTTCGATGATTTAGACTCTGCTTTACTGTTTGTCAAAGAAAAAGGATTTTGGATAAAATAGAAGAAATGGAATGGGCTAGTTCTTCATTAAAGAGATTGGCAACTGAAGCTTCCTGGAAGACTTCAGAGAAGAAGAAGAGACTAAAAACAAATGATTTGTTATATGTTTTTTTTCTCTCTCATCATTTTAGTTCATTATTAATCTTTTGAATATAGTTCCTGCATTTCCAGAAAGCCACAAATATTTTGGAAAAGATTTAATCAAAGTTATTCTCTATGTGCAAAGAAATGTTTTGTTTCATAACCAGTCAAAATGCCTGAGGATTTAATGGCAGGCTGTGACTGATTTGTTTTTCTTTCTGAAAAAGTAAGGTTAGCAATTTGATACATTTTTTATCTTTATCTTTTTTTCCTTCTTATTTTATTATTTTCTTTGGTTAAACAACTACATTCTATTTACATTATGTAGTGGGTAAAGGGTGGGGAGGGCAGGAGAGAACAGTAATGAAAATATCATTAATAGAATAATAACATATTTATTTCTTGTAAAAGTTTATAAGTTCTTCAAATGCTATTTCTAATTATACTTTCTTGATTATACTGCTTATGCTTGTTTGTAAATAATCTGTCATGCTTTAATAATAATCAGAACTAAATAAGAGTAAATAATATGTTTTATTTTAACTCTATTAATATAAACAGTAAGTAACATTCCATTGTATATACTTCTTACAGCTTTCTCTTACATTTTTTATTTCTGCCTCACCCTTTTATTTTCTACTCTCTTTTCTTTTCTTTATTAATATATAGAATGCTTTAGACTGTGTGGGCACAGTGAATAATAGGATTTGTATGAAAATTGAGTTGGGAGAAGAATGCTGAGTTTTATTGCTTGTTGGTAATTTTGAGTTTAATTTCACTTGCATAGAGACTGTGATGATCTGTGGAATACATTGTGGAGGTTCTGTCATGTTTAGATGCATTTACACTGCTAAATGAATGTTTGTCACTAGTTTTTAACAAGTTTCCCGCCAAAATGTTAAGAGAGACAATCTGGGATGTGGGCTGTCTTATGCACAATGTCCTTGAGTTACCTCAGAATCTTCAAATCACAGAATTCTCACAGAGAAACTGA
Organism: Protopterus annectens; assembly: GCF_019279795.1. Taxonomy (NCBI): domain Eukaryota; kingdom Metazoa; phylum Chordata; order Ceratodontiformes; family Protopteridae; genus Protopterus; species Protopterus annectens. The sequence goes on from NC_056731.1 coordinate 1,149,597,387, forward strand.
AAGCATTTAGTATAAACATTGACAAGGTTATCACAATGACACACCACAGATTCAGGAAAAATACTCTGTTCATAAAATATGTCAGTTATAATGAGTTTAAATGATGTAGTTTCTTGTAGTAAGTAAATGTCTTATTTTAGAAGGCATAAAAATGAAACATTTATTTAAATGTTTTTGAAAATCTACTTAACAGCAGCATAATAATCTGTGTTAAAAATTTGTGTTCCAAACATATACTTTACTATAACTCATTTAATTCATCTGATTGACAAACATAAATAATCTTATAACTCTATTCTGGAAGAAATGTCATGTGATATATTTTAAAGCAGTAGGTTAGCATGATTGTAAAATCTGGTTACCAATATGTGTTTGCTGTGCATTATTTTGTATAAAGCAGACAGATTTATTCTAGGGACAGCAAGTAGGATAGTGCTCTACTAACACACAACTCAGGGAGATCAGATATATATATATATATATATCTCTATATATATATATATATATATATATATATATCTGTATGTGTGTGTGTGTGAGTGTGATGGCTTTTTTTTCTGAGAATCTGCATAACTATCCAATATGATTTATAATAATTTCTATGAATACAATATTTTACTCTATTGACAAAATGAATGTTTGCCACAAGTTTTAATAAGTTTCCCGCCAAAATGTTAAGGGAGACAATCTGGGATGTGGGCTGTCTCATGCATAGTGTCCATGAGTTTCCTCAGAAGCTTCACTCACAGAATTTTCACAGAGAAACTGAAAGCAGTTAGTATAAACATTGACAAGGTTATCACACTGACACACCACAGATTCAGGAAAAATACTCTATTCATAAAATATGTCAGTTATGATGAGTTTGGATGATGTAGTTTCTTGTAGCAAGTAAATATCTTATTTTAGAAGGCATAGAAAATGAAACATTTATTTAAATGTTTTGAAAATCTACTTAACAGTAGCATAATAATCTGTGTTAAAACTTGTGTCCCAAACATATACTTTACTATAACTCATTTAATTCATCTGATTGGCAAGCATAAATAATCGTATAACTCTATTCTGGAAGAAATGTCATGTGATATATTTTAAAGCAGTAGGTTAGCATGATTGTAAAATCTGGTTACTAATATGTGTTTGCTGTGCATTATTTTGTATAAAGCATACAGATTTATTCTAGGGACAGCAAGTAGGATAGTGCTCTACTAACACACAACTCAGTGAGATCAGATATATATATATATATATATATATATATATATATGTGTGTGTGTGTGTGTGTGTATCTATGTATATATGTGTATATGTGTATGTATGTATGTGTGTGTGTGTGTGTGTGTGTGTGTGTGTGTGTGTGTGTATATGTGTGTGTGTATATGTATGTGTGTGTGTCGGCTTTTTTTTTTTTTTTTTTTTTTTTTTTTTTTAGGTAATAACGCAGGTGTTTGAGAATCTGCATAACTATGCAATATGATTTATAATAATTTTTATGAATACAATATTTTACTCTATTGACAATAATGAGTTTAAGTAAATGCTCATATACAAACAATTCAAGATTTTTTTGGAAGCTGTTGATAGAATTCACATGACAGAAAATAGATGCATCTTAATGCATGTAATGTCTGAATCATATTAGCCAAAGTTTTTGATTTAAATGAATGTTAGAACATAATTTTCTCTCCTCTTGATTTCTAACATTAAGATTATTTGAATGCTATTAGAATGTTATATATTACATAGATCTATATAATAGTATGAACAGTTTAAAAAAAAAAAAAAAAAAAAAAGTTTATTTTAGTTTATATGATGCTGTTTTACCAAATGTGTAGTTTTGTCTTGATAGATAATTGAATTGAAAACTGTTAACCTCAGTTAAATATAACTGGTATTAAACTGATAAGGTGGTAGCTGAGGTACTGCTGCTTAGGGTAGGGGGTTAACTTGAGTAGTAAATACTGCTCTAAGTTGGAGTTTTCAACTCCAGGCGGGATGCAAGGTTTAATCCTTACATTATTTTCACTTGTTCATTGTTATATGTATATAGTTTTGACATCCACAATATATTTTGTACACTCATTGTCACTACAAACAAAATTGAATCCTATACAAAATCCCATAAGAGATTTAATAAATACAGCTATATTTAAAGGTACACCTAAAAGAGGAGATGTAACATTATTTATCTTGTTATTTGTTATTTCGATCATAAGATTCTTGAGTTTTAAAAATGCCAAATGACATCTTTAAAAGGAATTTCTTTAAACATTAATGGATTGAATAATCCGTAAAAGGGCAAGCCTAATAACATACATTAATCTACACAAGCCCAATCTAGTCTTCCTGCAAGGAACCCATCTCTTCAAAAAGATATTGATAAACTAGCCACTAATAAGTATGCAGTATTGGTTAGTTCAGAGCACACTCAGAAAAAAGAGGAGTGGCTATTTTGTGGAATAAAAGTATGCCCATTCCTAAAACCATTAAGTCTTATCAGGATGACAAAGGAATGTTTTGTATGGTTACAATACAAATTAATGGGAAGACTTGCACTTTAATTAATGTATACTGGATACCTGGAATTGGTATTAATACAGTGAAACATCATATTGATAAGATCATATCATTCTCTATAGGGGATATTATTTTAGCTGGTGATTTTAATTGTATACTACATGAAAGTGATACTACCACTATAAAGAAGAATTACATCTAATGCAAAACATTTAAATGATTTTGCTAATTCTTATCATTTGAATGATATTAATAATCAGATAGAGTCAAAATCATTACCATACACCTTTTTTTCTAACGGATACAAAACTTATTCAAAAATAGATAGGGTCTTTATTTCTAACCAGATGGTAACAGATTTAATTAAATTCCAAAATCATTTCATGTCCTATATCTGATCATAACTCAATTGTTTTTGAATTCATGATAAAAAATACTCATAATGTTCAGATCAAAAGGATACCAGCATACTTAACTCAGCTAAAAGACTATAAAGAATATATACTTTCAGAAGTACAACATTTTCTAGACATAAATAATACTCCTGAAGTCTCCATTGTCTATGTTTGGGATGTCTTAAAATCATATCTATATGGACAAAGTATCAGATGGTATAATAACAAAAGGAAATCTTGGGATAAGGAATTGTTAGATATTCAAAGTAAACTAGACTCTTATAAACATAATAATAAAGAAAATATTATGGACAAGAAAGTTATTGAAGAAATAAACAAACTAAATGAGAAATACAAATAAATTTTAACTCAAAGTTAAAATAACTTTAGAGAAATACAAGTTTTTGTCTTATTCAATAAGCCCCAAATACTTACATAGACTTAAAAATAAAACAAAAGACTGAATAAACAAAACCATATCAAAGAAATCTTTTCTCTAAGGAAAAAGAAGAATGTTTCTAGTATACCAGAAATACTGGATGAATTTAGAAATCACTTTCACAAGATTAACCATAACAACATTAACATGGAACCTAAAGATAAAATAAAGGAGTTTATAACCACAAACATGAATAAAAGCTTAATAAACAACAGATTAAACTATTGGACAAGAGTATTTCATATACAGAAGTTATTACACAAATAAATAAGCTTAAATCAAACAAAGCACTGGGTAATGATGGTATTATACCAGAGATATATAAAATCCTTTCTAAAACTACATATTCATTAATACATAAGGTTTTATTCTGGCCCAAACTGAGTTAATAACCCCCATCTTGGCAATATACATTTATTTCACCAATTTTAAAACCTAATAAAGATCCAACTAGATGTTCTTCATATCGACCCATCTCATTACTTAATGTTGATTATAAAATGTTTATGAGTATTTTTGCTGATAGATTGAAGACAATTATTCCCGGCATTATAGACATAGATCAGACGGGCTTCATTGTAAATAGAAATACTTTTGATAATATAAGAAGAACTTTAAGATTAATTGATTTTGCAAATAGGAAAAAGAAAGATTTAACACTTATTAGTCTTGATATAGGTTCAGCATTTGATTCAGTAAGTTGGGACTATCTGTTTACCTTACTGAAGTGCACAAATTTCTCTGATGCATTTGTAAATTTAATTGAGCATTTATACAAAGGAACGCTGGCTTATATTAAGGTAGGAACATATGTTTCACAAAAATACCCATTCTTAAAGGTACAAAGCAAGGATGTCCACTTTCTCCACTATTATTCACTTTAGTAATGGAGCCTTGGGCTAATTTGATTAGAAACAGTACTGACATAGAGGGTTTTGAAATAGAAGAAAATACAACATCAAAAATTCAACTTTTTGCAGATGATGTTCTAATTACATCAGCAGGATCTAATTCTTCTATGCAGTCTTTATTTGATAAAATGATGAATTTTAAAAGTATTTCTGGTTTAATATTCAATGAAGAAAAAACTAAAATACTACCTATATATACACGAAAAAATACTCTCATTAGTGATTTTACTAAATATGTACCCAACTCAGTTCAGATAACTTATTTAGGTATAATACTATCTAAAGATATTAAATCTATTATATACAATAACTATAATACCTGTTTTCTTAATATACAAAATCTTTTAATACCTGGAATAATATGTTTTTACTATGGAGGAGAGACTTACAATTATTAAAATGATAATATTCCCAAGATTTTATACTTAATACAATCAATAATACTTTCACCTACAAAAATAACTATCAAGAAACTGAATACACTAATGTTAAATTTCTTATGGGCACCTAATAGACCTAGGATTGCATTAAAGAAACATACTAATAGCTGGTCTCAAGGGGGCATTTCTTTTCCAGACTTTAATTTATATATTATCTCTTCTATTATAAAAGTTATTACTTTATTAATAGATCGGTCATATGTCAAAATGGAAAGATTATTGGGAGCTAATTAGTATGCACTTCATGAAAATCTCCTTAACACATAAAAATATGATTATAAATAACTCCATGTTGTGGTTGCTAAAGGAATTTTGTACTTCACCTATTACACCTAAACATATGGTCTGTTACCCATTAAATATTATTATTAGTTATCGTAACTTTATATTCATGCACCCTAAGTATAGGGAATGGAATTTTATTGTATTCCTATAATTTATACTCAGGGTATGCTTATGTCATCTACTTCTGAAGGAGCTCATTTAGCTATAGATAATAATCTAAAGTACTGGTATCAGCTGATATCTGATAATAAAGTTAAAAATCTAGATTTCTTAAAACAAGAATTTGATCTAAGAGAAACTTGCTGGTTAGAGGTTCAGATCTTTAGACAACATCTCATTGATAGAATAGATCTAATGTCTATAACAGTTAAAGAATCTATTCCAAAACTGATTGATTACTTGATAATAAATTTACAGCATAAAGTTTCTGATAAAGGTAAACTTTCATATATACATAAAATTATCAGACAAGAAACTTTTTACAATGTAGATTCATGCTGGAATTATTTCACCTCTATTAATGGGGACCCACCAACTCAACAAGAGACACAATATATATTGGAATCTGCTTATAGAACTACATCTTCCATTGTCTGGAGACTTTATACATGGAAATGTTTACATAGATCTTTTTATACACCTTTGATGATGAATAAAATTAATAATAAAGATAATCTATGTAAGAGATGTAATGTAGAAATTAATGCTGACTGGGCTCATATGTTTTATGACTGTATGAAGTTGAAAGAATACTGGAAGTCAATTAATGAATTTTTGCAGGCTCTTTTTACAGATAATTTCATTATTTCTAAGTCTCTTATATTATTCAACACACCTGTACCTCAATGTGTTAAAAGATTAAGCTTCCCTTGTTATGGTCTATCCTAGCAGTGGCTAGGAAAATAATAACTAGAAATTGGATTTTAGATACACCTCCTTCGTTCAATGAATTTAAAAATGTTATGAATATAATGTGTCATATGGAAATAAGCACAATTAGAATGAGAACAACTAGAAAAACATCACATTTTATTGTATGGGATAATTTACAAAATTTGTTAAAAAAATTCTAATTTCAATAGCACAGTATTTTAGTTTAATTGATCTGATTGTAGTGGATGTCTTTGTAAATACTTTAGTTGTTTTGTTGAATATTATAATACCTATTTTTAATTATTTGTATAAAATTGTTATGATATTTTTCTTATATGTTAAAACAATAAACTCGTTTTAAAAAAAAAAAAAAAAGAAATTGAAGATATAATTGGTATGGTAAATCAAGAGAATTTGGCTTTGTTGGAAGATATTACTTTGCACTTGATGACACTCAAGATGCCCTTTTCTGGGTTTGAGTAACCTTTTGAAGCAGGGAACATAAACTTAATGAAGATAAAACAAAGGCTAGAGCTGTAAACTATGTACCCACTTATGACTTGGTTCAGCAATACCCATATTTATGGAGGCATAACATGAAGTATTTAGGAGTTTGCATTAAAAAGGCTTCTGCTATGACAGCTAAGGATATCTTGGAGAAGACTAAACAAAAGACAAAACAAAAACTGGGAAACCCGAAGTTGTTTATGAATATGGATAGTAAGATACAAGCAGTGCAAATGTTTTTAGTTCTTTACTTTTATACAACTGTCAGGCATATGCTTAATCAACCAGCAGAGAAACTATGGACGCAGACAATGAGTTGAAGAAATGTATCTAGGAGGGGAGGGCAACAGTCAAGTGTGATGATCTGATCCTCCCAACAGAAAAACATGATTTACAATTACCCAATTTAAAGGGATACTTTAGAGCTACACGGTTAACACTCACACAGACAACACAAGCCGAAGATAATACAACCTGAAAGGTATGATGGTGGGGGGGTTCAAGAAATAAGGAGAGAGTGTGGGACTTCGAATGCAGATCCTTAAGGAGAATGATTACTGTACAGAATTATATTCATGAAACTGCATTAAGTATTCAAAGAACCAAGCTAACACGGGAATGGAGAAAGGAGCAGATTTTGTCATTAGTGCGGACTACTAGTAGGTGTGCAGAAAATAAGCAAAAGAGGGCTGGAATTTAATAGAGAAAACTAGCAAAAGAACCAAATGTATTGGGAGCAAATAACTAGATAAGGTAACAGAGTGTGAAGAGGCCAAGAAGTTTGGACTTCAGGTTAGAGACCGCCTTCCCTAATCAAGGGCTGATAAGAGTATAGAAAGAGAAAGAGACAGGGGAGTCGTGAGTAAAAGACATGCTCTGGTAAAGTCTGTAGTCAAATCTGGAACAAAGCCGCTTCTAAAAAGGGTACACTTTGTAGGGTATATCAAATACTGCACGATAACTAAAGGAATCAGATGGAAGAACAACTTACCAGGGAACAATGAGAGGATATATGCATGGCTCCCACATATTTAACAAAGTCCAGAAGGTTTAGGATTTTTGCTTGGAAATGTTTGCAGAGATACTTTCATACCCCAACCAGACTTCAAAGAATTTTTCTTCAGGTAGACAGCAAGTTTGGAATATAATGGGAAAAACGGATCTTCAGAAAAAGAAAGGGGCAAATTACATAATGGGATTTGTGGAACAACACATGCATGACAACATTCAGGAGGAGGAGGAGAAGGAGTGAGATTTAAGGGAAGACAGAAATTGAGAGATTTTAAGTAATGTCAGACTGAAGGGTAGTTATAAAAAAGAAAACGTAATATAGAACGTGTGTAAATGAAAAAAAAAAAAAATTTCGCTTTTTCTATTCGTACATGTGTGTACCGCCTACCTAAATTTAAGTAATTAAAACAGATGCTGCAGAGAAAAGGTCCACCAAGGCTCCCAAAACTGGAGAGATGGCCACAAGTTTAGAAGAGTCCATGCCCACTAGGTTTAACACTTTTTAGGAATCAAGACACCCTTTGCCTTACCTTTTGATAAAGTCCTTCACTTTTGAAACTGGCACCAAAAGAGATTCTTATTTGGGTAATCTGGGGAAAGGGTATTCTCTAACAGATTCACAAGCTACAGGGGAAGAAAACTGTTAAGCATAATCCAGTCCTGCACCAGACTGACAAAATTTCCTCTGCAGACGGAGCTCATTTCCTCTTGACAGTAATGTAAGAGGTTTCCTCTTGACAGTAGTGTAAGAGGAAGAAGCAGAAAAAAAAAGCACCAAAATGAATAAATAAATGGCAGTGTATAACATTTCAGCAAAAAGAAGCCACTCCTCCAGAGTCTCTTTTTGAGAAGGTGTAAGAGGAGACAAATGCTTAGCTTTTTTTTTTTTTTTTTGGTGATTTCAGTTTGACTTCCCAGTTCCCCCATTACAATCCCCCCCATTCCCCAATACAATAACATCTTCGCACACCAGTACCTGATTGTATGCCTCCTTCACCCTCAGGCAGGATAGTGTGCACTTTCTCTTCCCTCAGACTCCACTAGATGAACAGCTTGCCTGGACATGGGAGGGTCCAGGACCACAGTGGCCTCCAAAGAGCCATGATAGAGGATCTCTGAGAAGCAGACTGGTGGGCTGAGGGCTGCATAAGCACCTCAGCAGAATCAGCCACATACCATACAAAAGAGGTAGATGAACAGGTGCCATCACTCACCTCTCTCAACTTTTTAATTTACCTAATACCAAGTCCCTCTAATGTCGGTTTTTGAGAAACACTAATTTAGAAAGGCAAACAGGACATGACCTGATGTTAATTTTGCTTTGGAGAAAAAATGAGAAGTAGAGAAAGAGTCTTTGTAAGGAAACGGTCACCCACAACTACAGTATCTCTTTTCTGACTAACATAAGCAAAGATCTTTACACATGTTGCACATGTACACCCACACAAAATATCAAAGTACACATACAAATGAAACAAACAGTCCAAAAAGATCTGGGGAGGGCACTCCTGCTGTGCCCCCCACACCCTCTACTAATTCTATAAACCAACTTAGAGATAACTCTACAGCAGGGGAAGGGAAAATTCCCCACTCACCCGTTTTGCAATCTCACACCAACTTCACGCCAAAGTCAACCTTTGGTACTACTAAGATGCAAAAGCTGATGGAAGTGTGCATGACAACAAAAACAAGTTAGTTACAAGTTTTGACACTTTTGTATGCCCATCTTACTGTGGCATGTCCTCTCGTGCTAAGGACAGATATACATATGGCATGCATGGAAGGAGCCTAAAGTTTTGTAGAGGCTGTCTAGATATATAGTATCCTTGGCAGAATATGTTCCATAGTGTAGTGGCTACTGCAACAGTGATCCAACGAACACTAATGCTCCCGCTAGGTATCACCCATGTGGCAAACCAGAGCTGCCTCCATAAATTATGTGGCTGCTAGCAATACCTGTTCTCTGATCCTCCTCCTACAGCCACCTGAGCCACTAATCACACTGTGGTCATCCTATGCCAGAGAGCTGCCAAACCAGGAATGGCCTTCAGTGAAACCTTCTGTCCTCTTCTGGTTGTAGAGCGCACTCTCTGCGTGCGTACATATTACATAGCCCCTTACTACAAGGGATCTTAAGCAAAGGTAATACTTCAAATCTTTGTCTTCTGGGCAGTGAAGAATTTTACAAATAAAATTCTCAAACAGTCTGCATCCTTGAGACTTTCAGTACCCAGGCATCTGATGGTTTCCCCCACTCTTTCAAAAAAATAAGAGGCTGCCTTGACCATGTTATGAACGGAGGGGCAGGTGAGTTAGAGGATGGGGAAGGGAGAAGCTCTGTTGCGTCATAGCTGTTCCCTTTAAAGGTCTCAACCCTAAGGGCCTCCAGGCTTCCTTTCATGATCTTGTTTTTTTTTTTTTTTTTTTAGTAATGGGCTCTCTCCCTGTTGAGACCAAATTTCCTTTACTCATCCTCTAGGGAGTAGGAACAAGTTTTTTGGGAACAAGTTTTTTTTTTTTTCTGGAATAACTTCTGCCATAGACAGTGTGACAGTTGTCTCATTACCATGCCCCTAACTATACAGTCTCCACTTTCTTAAACTTTTTAAACAACTTTTCAGCAGGTGGTCCAAAAAACAACTCCTTCTCAAGTGAGTCACTGAGGAGTTCAGTTAAACATGGCCTAGCAGGGAAGGGATTAGTCCTGTGTCAAGCATGTCTCCATATTTCTGACCCTGAACCTACCACTCCCAGAATGATTCACAACAGCATCATGGCCTTATTTGATGTTTTGACCTGGGAAGATGGACAGCATAAACAGTACTACATCTCTCAGAGCTTTGTCTAATGCCATGTCAACCTTGTACTTTAACTGAGAAGGTTTTATCCTAAAAACATGTTTAAGTACCAGAGAAGCAAGAGCCCAAAAGGTAAGAGTGGCAGGCGTGTAATCATTCTTCCCAAAACAGTCCAGTATTTTTTATACTTTTCCTGACCCTGAGAAGTGGGTTCCTGGTTAGAGCCCTAGTAGGGCCCTAATTGCATTAGTGGACACCATGGCTGGTTGCTGTAAATATCTTTACAAAATCCTGTTACTGAATCTACCACCCTGGAAAATTGGTTTGGTTTCCTGGGGGCACAGAGCTGACAGGCTAGTTTCAAAGTTGAACTACTAAATGCATCCACCTCTAATAATTCCTGGAGGTCCTTGCATCTGTTACGTGCATCTGAGAACTTTAATTCCCCTCTGAAATGAGCTTTCATTCTGATGACACTGTCACCACATGAGAAATCCTCCGACGGGGTAATGTTTGAGGTACAGCTAGGAGGATAAAAAGTTTGGTCCACAAACTAGCTCACCCAGGTCATAGGAAACTCACTCTTCAGAGAGCATCTCCCCCATCTCGAGACTACAGCCACCTGACACACACTCCTGTTCTGAAGATGGCTGCATTGTTTAAGAAAAAATATGCAAAATCTTGAACCAATTTAAGTATTGAGATTGACCCCGGAAAGCAGAAAGGGATGAAGGCCTACCCAGCTCATACTGAGATAAGATAGCAGATGTATACTAAGACACCTTGGGCCCAGATATGTAGTAGCTGTCTTTCAGGTTCCTGTACAAAGGACAATTATGAACTCATTTGTAGGATTGAGGACACCCTCGCAGACCAACACCAAAGGGATACTGCCCTCTCTATCAGAGATCAATATTCAACCACTGGAACCAGACACAAGCAGGGAGGTACCCAGACAAAACAGTTGGAGAATTTTGGATCAGGCACATATGTTGTCTTCCAAATGCATGAGGCCTCCTTGGCGCAACAGAAGCCTTGGATCAATTTGTAGCCATCAGGGTAAGTGGGTTGAGAAAGCAGAACCTAGCAAGTTCTTTGGCTTCCAAAGGGATACCATCCTCCTTCCTTGCATCCTTCTGGCATGTATACTTGTCTTCTCTCCTTGTTTGTGGAGCATCCCCAGTAGACTTGTCACCATAAAGGCCTTGGTCAATCCGTGTAGCCTATTTGGTTCAAAGAATCTTTAATTGTCTTGATCTCTGCTTAATGGTCTTCTAGTTGAACTGTGCACAGCAATGGTTGTTAGGACAGCATGCGTAGACCCCCAAACAAAACACTGAGTGAGGAGGTTTTTATGCAGGATCTACTTCCTACATGAAATGCACCTAAAACTAATTTCTGACATTTATAACACACATCCAAAAACCTACAGTAGATTTAAACATATGCAGTATTATCAAACAGATAAAAAGGTACCCCAACAGGGCACTTATCAAACCAGTACTGCTCTAAACCTATTACACATTTAATCTAATCTTTCATTTTACTTGTCTCTGACATCTTTCCTAATCTAGCAAGTAATTTCTCATACTTTAACTGCATTTAACCTTTTTTTCTACTCAAATTATGCAACTATAAACAGAATTTAGTTTGTTAGATCTTCTGTTTATATACTGTCAGATTTATTGTTACATTATGATGTAACCTGGGCTGAGTTTCTGCCCTGGTAATAACATTTCAATAAAAACAAACACAGGAAGCCAGGCCAAAACCAACTAACTGGAAAATACAAGTGTAATACACACTGATCCCTTCTCATACAGCACCAAGGGAGCCTTAGGATAGTGAGGGTGAACAAATGACTAGCTCTGCTCATCAACTTTGTGACCCTCATGACAACTGATTTAGAAAACACGTTGGATGATAAATGGAGCAACAGTACAAAGTGATAAAAAAGGATAGTGCTGAAGCAAAATACATCACCTGGACTATCACAACAGAACAATGTCTTGTAAATATTCACATTGTAGGAGTCCTACCACTTTTGTGAGGAGAAAATTATGAAGCGTATGCCATTCAAAGGCAGTGTACCGTAACCTCAGAATGTACAAACATACCAGAGACACTATTTATTTTTTTCCATTTTTTCACTTTTAAAATCAAAAAACAGTAATAACAGATACAGTTATCATCCATAAAGGGAAACTTGATGGGAAAAAACAAAACAAAAAATACACTTGCATGTCACCGAACTAGGCAAGCAAAGCTAACAATGCAGAACTCCACCTCCAGCCTCATGAAATGACTTGAAACTGGTGCTGCAGCTGCACAGAGCAAGCTGAAAAGTGTTAAGGTATGAAACAAACACATCTAACACAATCTGTAAAGTTCTAGTTCTAAATTCAAAACTGAAAGCTGTAAAACAGATTACGTTTGCTAGCCTCTTGATGTATTCAGAATCCTACCAATTGCTACTAGCAGAGCACTGTGACACAGAATATAACACTGACCTAAAGTCACAGCTTTCAGAGCACTTCAACCCAGCTGAAACTGGTCTCTTTAATAGTAGCATTTCAATAACAGCCTGGAAAAAAAAGCTATCACTCCAGTGCTGCTCGAATTGTTAATCAGTTTCTCGAATCCTTACCACAGAAGTAACTGTAGTTCAGTTACAAAAAAAACAAAAAAAAAAAAATACATACTGCTTTACACACAAATACCCATTAACTAGGCAGTTAAAGGAAGCTGGAGGGTGAGGGTAGGTGGCAAAACTGATGAGAGCTCAGCAGAAAACGCAGATTACATAAACCAAAGTCTTTGCTTTATGCATTTTCTTTCTATACACAGAGACTCCCCATACTCTGGAATAGACTGCCCATACATATCAAGCAGAGTGCCTCTTTGGCCCTCTTCAAAAGGAACCTTGATGATTGGATGGGAGATAGGAAATTCACCCCGGGGATCATGTCAGTCACCCTGCTAGACAGAGGCCTGGAGAACTAAATATTGTGGGAAGAAATATCCAGGGAATTGTTACGGCTAGGCTTGCATAGGCCCTAGGGCCGATAGCCTAGTACCAACCTATGAACCTATAAGAGTACCTCTCCTGGTGTCCTTTATGAAAAGGGCTTTCTGGGCCCAGCAAGCCTACTTAATTAAACAATTAAACAAAAACAGCATTTGGAAATTTTCTACAAAAATCATAACACAACTGTGGCATAGCCATCACACTTAAAAATACTTAAAAATAAATCTGAAATATTGTCAAAATACTATTCTACTCAGGAGACACAGCCTTGCCTGGAAACTGACTGGAGCTTTGCATAATGCTGGGCAACAACAATGCAATGATTAGAAAAAGCAAGTACTATAAAGTATAGCACAAATGTAGGAAAAGTTGTTATACAACAATTATGGCACTCTGTTAGCTCATCTCCCTCTCTAGGGAGAAATGAAGTCATAGTCTCGTATCAGAAATATCACATACACTATTCCCAATTTATTTCTTAACCAGGTATTGCTCAGTTCCTTACAACAATGATCCCACTGCCTAGAATACATCTTGACTGTAAAAATACTTCCTCACAGTGCCATTATCTGCAGACTGTGGCAAATTGTTTTTGAACAGTTTTCTAACATGTGCTACCCCTTTCTATTTTAATTTTATGGAAGACAGTTTCCAGAAGCCCACCCCCCCAAACACAAAAAACAGACGGGCATATCGCATTATACAAAACACTGTTTGTAGCTATGTCGTCGCCAGATGTGTATGCTCTACTCCAGATGAATATTTGCTGGGGTAAGAACTAGCAGTTTTCTACTGATAGTTTGCATGCGTGTCGCAGTCTCCCTTCAGCCCTCCTTACTGCATTCTCACAGTGCTTGTTGTCATGTCCTTCAATGCACCTTTGTGCTCTTACTAAATCATTCTGTTTATATAATGTGGTCTTTCATGAAACTGTGTTACATAAACGTTTTTCTTCTTATTGTTTTGCACTGAATCTGATACCATACCTCAGAACCTGGAAAAATCAAAGATCTGGACAAAGCCCATGAAAAATAGGTACAAATCTGTACTCTGATTAACATGCTATTTGCATACATAATTATGTAACCCCACCCACTCAAATGGAATTGTGGAATACCAAGTTTCAAATGCAAAATGAAGAACAGGAAACCAAAATATGGCCCCAAAGTCCCCCTGCAGCTATTCCAGTACCCCATTACTTGGCTATTTTGCTTCATTTACCATAAACACTGTAATGTGCATAATGCTTTAATTCTATAATGATTATTTGGATTTCATTTAAAACTTTTATTTTACATTTTATAGCACAAACAATAATAGACATTTGCTAAACAAGGCAATACAACTCACAATGAAAATAAACTTAGCATTAAAACTTCTCTGCCCTCGATACTCACATTCATTGAAACATCATTGAAACCCACATTCAAAGAAAATGCATCTGGCCAGTGGCGGACAAAGATTACCTTTGGGCTGTTTTCAAATCATAGCCCCCTTGCACAAGAAACATATACGTGTTCTTTGATACACCTTCCTGGCTGTATTAAATTACACCTTCCTGGCTGTATTAAATTATATTCCTTGTATAATACAGCACACTTGTTAGAGCATGTTTTAAAAGTATTGTTCTGAACACTTTTCCAGTAAGCAATGAAACAAAATGAATGAACCAATAACAAAACTGCCCAATTCAGAACATTTCCATCATAAAAGTCTACTCAAACTTCTACAATTCACCAGTATCAGTAAATATGCACAATCCACCAGTATCAGTAAATATGCACAATCTCTGCAGAAGTAAAAATCATCTAAACAATTCCACATTAAAAAGAGATCAGCAACTAATGAAGAGGTTTCTGCTAGCAAGTAACTTTATATTTCATTGTTTCATCTACAAATAAAGTGCCTGTTGCCCTTGAGGAATAAATTGTCTATGTTACATAAAAAATATAAACTAGTAATACTGCAATAGGGAATGGATGGCAAACTGATAACAGGTTCATAGTTACTAGGTATCTCTGCAAAAAGAGGACATTCTCAGGCCTGCAGCATCCACCCCCTTCAAAGTACAAAACAGCATCAGCAATCTGTCTACATACGGTGGGAGTAGAACCCACAGCCTTCTGCATCAAAAGTATACTATCTGTTGTGCTACTAACAATGCAAACTGACTTCACATAAGCAGCTCTAAACTCCTCTTCCCCTGAAGAAATTTGCAGCACAAGAAATCTGGAAAAAGCCAAAATTTATGGGGGGACAAAGGCCCAAAACCAGGGAGTGGAACACATTTTAAAACATTGCTTGTATAATCTTAGAAAGTTGCTAGAATAAAATGTTCTGGTGTTACATTTCCTGAAAGATAGGAAGACAAACTTAAAACAGCTATAATTATTTAGTGAATTCAGTTCTCACTAATTTGCCAGAATACCACAAATTGTAAGGGAAACACAGACCAAAAGTATGAGCCAAACATTGCAGATATTCTGTGAAACTTTGGACAGTTAAGAGCTATGGACTTAACTCTCTGAACGGTGGTATGGGTAGGGAATTCAGGCTCTTGCCCCTTGTACCCAAGGTACAGGGTTTGAGCCTCGGCAACCCTAACAACTAGCCCCCCCATAGCTGGGGCATTTTACTTGCACACACAAACAATTACAGCAAAGAACTATGGCATTGCCTAACTGCAAAAAAGCTTGTCCTTTTACACAAACACACTCCTTGACTACTTAAAAGTAAATGCAAAACACAATTGTAAAAGAACAATGGCATTGCAAACAGCACTTGGAGTGGACTTAAATACAAAAAGCAAAGAACTACGGCATTGCAAACTGCACTCGACTTACTTAAAAAGCACGTGGCTTGGTCTGTCATTTCCAGCTTACCACTGGTTTCCAGCTTAAAAGCAAAGCACAATTACTTAACTGCAAAAAGCTTGTCCCATTTATGCACACACACCTTGACTACTTAAAAGTAAACGCAAAAAGCATCTTTAAAAGAAAAACGGCATAAATGCAAAAAGCACCTGTAAAGCAAAGAACTATGGCATTGCAAACAGGCTACATTACTTGACTTAAAAAGCACCTGGCCTGGCTTGTCTCGTTTCTCGTCACACACACTTTCCAAACCAGCCTGCTAATCCGAAGCAACAACTCCTGCAGCAGTTACACAAGTAAAAGAAGCTGCAGTAGCTTTTCCTGCAGCCATTACCTTTAAGTAAAAAAAGTTTCTCTTGCCCTTAGATTAGTAAAAAAAAAAAAGTTCTCTTCTCTCCTGCAGCCGTTAAAAGATTCTGCTGCAAGTAGTTACATAAAAGTAGCTGCTGTTTCTCCTGCAGCCATTACATTTAAATACGTAAAAAAAAAGTTTCTCTTGCCCTTGAATAAGTAAAAAAGTTCTACAGCCGTTAAAAGATTCTCCTGTCTGATGCAAGCCATTACTTAAGTAAAAGCTGTAGCCGAACTCCGTTGTTTCTCCTGGAACAGTTATGTTTAAATAAGTAAAAGAAATTTCTCTTGCCCTTAAATAAGTAAAAAGGTTCTCCTGTAGCAGTTGTATAAACAAAACAAGCCATCACTTTCTTCTGCCTGCTGCAGCCCAAGTAAAAGAAGCTAGCACAGCACAGTTTCTCCTGAGTCTCGCCCTAAAGTAAGAAAAACTTTTCTCCTGCAGCCGCTGAATAAGTAAAAGAATAAGGCCCTTAAATAAGTAAGTTACATAAGTAAAAGAGCTTGCCGTGTGCACACGATATAGGTTTACAAACTTTACATTTACAGTCACGTTTTTTACCTGGCTGGAGGAGCCGAGCTGGGAAAGAGAGACAGGTCTGTAGAAGCCGATGTGATGTCAGGAGTACAAAAACCCCCCACAGGAAATTCAGAAATTAAAGGGGCCACCTGGGAATTCGTGGCACCCCAATATTTTGGCCTCAGAACTGGTATTTACTGAGGATTTCGGTGCGGTTGAGAGGTATGTCTGATATTGGCAGGCTTTGACAACTATTTATCCAGTCTGCTCTTCCTGTGTATTACTACTGCATGTCTTGACCATTTATTACTTTTAAGACTTTTTTCACTCCTTTTGGAATGCACTTAGACATTTGTGAACACTGGTTCTAGTATGTAACCCTGTGATTGCTTTTACTGCGGTTTCCATCTCACATTTCGCTTTTGCAACTGTTAGCGAACCATTCTGTAACAAATCACGGTACTACAGCATTAGCTAACTCACAAATCAATACCTTGTAAACAGCAACCTTGGATAAAAGCATTGCTTTCACCTTCTCCAAGGAAGGCCCTGGTCTTTTACATACATTTTATTTTTTGATGACCGGGTTAGTCCCACTAATCTAGTAGCATTTTCTAGTGGAGATCATCGGTGTTTCTTACACTATGGGAAATGTGGCCAGAACAATGGGGAACTTTCCCTACTTTTTTGGGATGAGGTGGGGCTCGAGGACTGCTGCACAGACCAACGTTTTCCAAGTTGGAGAAGGAAAGGAGACAGCAGAGAGAAGAATGGCTTAGAATACTGAATCACCACAAACCAATTCAGTATTAAAATTATACGGAGTTGGAGGAAGGAGATCTGGAAACCCCTGTGTTGGAGATGGAACAAGGTCAGCTGAATGCTGATGAAGAAGCAAGTTAAGAGTTGAAAGATGGATCAAATGCTGGAAGAGGTAATAGAGGAAGTGCTGCCAGACGAATAAGGAAAAGAAGCTGGATTACTGCAATATGCCCTCACCACCATGGAGAGTATGCTTGGCCAGCAGAGTAGCTGGCTTTAAAAGTATACCCCTTGCCACAACATGGTGGTGGTGCTGTGAGCAATAAGAAAACTTTCATATAAAGAAATGGTAATTGAAAGCAAGAAAGATGCTGTAATTGAAGCTGAAAAGACAAGGATTGATGCAAGGACAGCAAAATCAGAAAAGGCTGGTGGCAAAAATCAAAACAAAGAACAGCAAAAATACTATTAACTATGAAATTATGGACAGTAGTATTTTAACTTTGGGGGATGAAAATATAGTACTTAAGACCAGAAGACTTGTGGAGTTACTTTTGAAAGTTTTACTTTACTTGGGAAAAATATGACTGAAGTGAAGAAAAAAATGACAGCATGGAATGAGAATTTTTTAGAACTGCAGACAATAATTAAGACAATAAATGTGTAGTTTAAAATGCTAGACGGAGGAAACAAAGTTAAAAAGACACAGGAGATTAAAAAAACTAATGATGAAAAAAACATGCTTGGATAGAAATCAGAAGTATGGGTGACCCTGATGTGTACGAGGGAAAAATGCAGCTTATTTCAAATGTTAAAACTGTGAACAGGAAACTGGAAACAGTAAGGTACTGGCGTCAACCTAAAGCATGTGTTTTGTACGTGTGAGGATGAGAGGCACTTGGTGCAATTACGCAATAAAACAAGAAATGGTCAGCATTGGGAAAGGGGGCATTATGCACCTAACTGTAGAAAATGCAATGAATGTGGAAATTTGTGATTTGACTGTCCTATACTAGAAAAGTTGCAAAAAGAGAATATTAAAAATAAATACATAAAAAAGCATGAAGATAATTTAACTGAAAATATGGGTGGAGAAAGTATTACTGGGGAGATAACAGACATACAATATGTAACTAATATGGAAAAAGGTTGACAGGAATGAAACAGGACAATTGTTTACAAACAGAAAGTATGACAGTGCAAGGGAAAAACAGATATACAAAACTAGGAAAAGGAATAATTTTAATAACAAAATGATAAAATAACTGAAATGGAGGGTATAGAAAATGAAAAAAATGGAAATAGGAAGGAAGCAAAAAAGAAAAGTGATTACTTTGAATATTATCACTTCATAAAAACAGTATTAGAAATATCAAAGGTGACTGAATGGAATAAACAAATAAAGTACGGCGGCAATATATTCATTAGAATAGAGACGTGTGAAGGAAGAAAAAAGGAAAAGAAAGGAGACTATACAGGGTAAAGACATTATCCCGTCAGTGCATGTTCAATAACAGGATTTTTTCATTTTGATAAAGATGCTGGATGTGAAAAGTAGTTACATAAGACTTGTGGTACGCAGTACAAGGAAAAGATGTGCAAGGATAATTGTAGTTTATGCACAAATATGATGGAACAGAAAAAAGGTGTTTGAGGAATTCAATAATGTCCTACTAAAATGCATCAAGTATTATGGTGGGATATTTTAACTGCAATTGGAAAGGGGAAAGCATCGTAAGACACTCAAGTAATAAGAAGTTGAGAGACATGGGAGTGTTGAAGATAGGAAAAGAGAGAATGGGCATATAAAAAGGGCACTGAAGGGACAGCAGGAGCAAGGTAGAGACGAATCAGGAGTGTTCTGCTACAAAGAAAACAAAGTGCAGCTATGTAATAAATGTAAAACAGTAGATGCTTCAATTATCACTGCTACAGTAGCTAGCCTAAGCCATATGGTCCTTCATCCAGTTTCCAAACCTTCAGGTCACCTTCCACACACCCAGATGACCTGACTAAAAGACAGGTTTGGGTGTCAAGCCCTTTAGAGCTTTTTATACCAACTGACAGAAAGAGGCTAATCTCGGTTAGGACACAGCTAGAAAAAAAAAAATAATGTCCACACCGTGGCATAAAAATACACCAAAAAACGAGAGATGGAAATTGTGAGTGGCTACTGCAGCAGTGATCATTTTAACATCTACCGTTATGGCAAGATTACTTACACAGCTGTACTATTTTCATCATATTGAACACAGTTGCAGAAGCCTAAGCTATATGGGTAGATTACAACAGTTTAGAACTGGAAGGTGAAGTGGGAAGGGTCAAGGAACCCCTAGAGAACGATCCTAGCAAAACCTGACCTAGACCTGGAGAAGGAAGCTAGCTTGCAGTGCTTTGTAAAAAGTATGTACAGAGGACCAAGTTGTTGTATCCAGAATACTTCCAAAATCCAAACCTTTTCAAAACAGACATAGATGAAACCAATGCTATGACAATGTCTGCCTTTGATCCTGCCTAGAATATTTTGTTGTGCTTGGAATAAAAAAAAAGGTAATACCTTGAGACATCCATATGGAAACTGTCTGCTTTGACACAGGTTATCCCTTCTTACCTTTACAAAAAATGAATTGATTTATGTTCTGAAATATTTTGTTCTGCCAAGCCAGATGTCTGGGTGTCTGTGGACATAAGGTATGAAGTATCCTTTCTCCCTCATTTTTATGTTCAGGGAAGAGCACAGGGAGATGGGACAGTTTGGCTTAAAGTAAACTCAGATACCACTGTGAGAATAAAAGAAGGATTAGTTCAAACACAAACCCTGTCTCTGTGGAAAATTAAATACGGTTGATTTACCACAAGAGCTTGCCAACTCGGACACACTTCTTGCAGAGGTCAGCCAACCAGTAAAACTGTTTTCCATGTCAGCTAAATAAGCTGGTTCAAATGGAAAAGTGTTAACTTCTCCAACACAAAAGTAAAATCTCAAGGAGCCACACTGGTTTTCTTGGAGGTGTCTTATGCAGCATCACTTTCGAAAACACTGACATGAGAATACCTTGAAAGAGGGGCAGACATGCTAAAATGGCTAACAAATGAACCTTGATAGAGAAGCAACACAGACCATAGGAATGTGATTCACACAAATAATGTAAAAACAGACAAACACTAGCCCTGGATGGGTGCTGGTCATGTTAGCACCAATGAGAAAATATTTTCCATTTGCTAATGTCATTTGCAGGCTTTCTTGCCTCCATTAGTATCTCACTGTACATCCTCAATCAACAGGTTCCTAAAAGGTATTAAGATCTTACCATCCATGCAGTCAGTTGAAGTGGTTTGGGGTCAGGACATAAAACACCCCTGTCCTTATGTGACTAGACCCAGCATCTGAAGAAGCTTGTGGTAATTACCTCTGACCAATCCAAAAAGAAGGGAGAAATAAAAGTTATGTACCCAACTATAAAGTTCCATCTGTGTTGTCCATTTTCATTCTAACTCAATGAATGGGTTTCTAGGATTCCACTCTTTAGCTCCGCCCTTACCCACAATGCCCCATGACCACCATTACCTCAGATCAGCCTTACTGCTACTATACAAAATCACACGAAAAAAATTAACTCAAAATAGCTAACACAGAATAGCGATAGCTGAAAGATCAGGAACTCCATGGTTCCTAATAAGAAATCTATTAGGTCACTCCCAAAGACATGGACAAGTGGGAGGTATGAGAGAAGTTGAAGAAGAATGAAAATGGTCAACAGAGATTGAATGTATGGAGACTACATAACTTTTACATCTGATTGTCTCATTTATTGAAGAAAGAATGAAAATGAGACAGAGTCCCCAACTACAATTACCATAGGTGGCCTCATGGAAGGATATTCCGGAGCACCTTAAAACCAAAAGATGCTCTGTTCCTGGAGATGATGTCCAATTTGTAATGAGAAACAAAGGTAGGAGCATTAGACAGAGTGGCAGCTGCACAGATGTCATCAATGGAAGCTCTAGCCCAAAAAGCTGCTGACGTAGCCATCGACCTGACTGAATGCCCCCTCAGTTGTTTTTGTAAGGTATTCTGGAGCACTGCAAAACCAAAAGATGCTGTTCTTGGAGAGGATTTCCAATTTATAATGAGAAACAAAGGTATGAACATTAGACCAAGTGGCAGCTGCACAGACGTCATCAATGGAAGCGCTAGCCCAAAAAGCTGCTGACGTAGCCATCAATCTGACTGAATGTCCCCTTCAGTTGTTTTTGTAAGGTTATACCTTTCAAGTAATAAACATGAGGAATACAATCGGTCACCCATTTTGCTACAGTAATTTTCAAAAATGGTTTTCCCATCTTGGTGTTAGAAAACATGACAACCGATCCGTTTTTCTAAACTCCTTGGTTCTATGTAGATAAAAACAAAGTTGTCTATGTACATCTAAGAGATGAAGGATACATTCTCCTTTACTTTCAAAATTTGGAAAGAAAACTGGTAGGTTAATGACTTGATTGAAGCTTGATTCAGAGGTCACTTTAGGTAAAAAGGAAGTATTAGTGTGCAGGGTAACCCTGTCCTTTGGAAAAAAAAAAAAAAAAAGAAAGAAAGGCTGAATCAAAGCACATTTAAATCAATGGGTTGTAATCTTGGACTGTTGAGGTGGGAGACGGGGCGCAACAGTGCACCGATTACAATATAATGTATGCAGAATTGAAATGTTTTCTTTTACTTTTGCATATGTAAATGTCTGGGATTAATGCCCTTGGATTAATCTAATGAATTTTTTTGTGAATACAAGTGGGTTTTAAAAAATGAGACTACAATATAATAGTTGTCTTTAAGCAACTAAAGGCTCGGTGCCAGTTGAGAAATGTATAGTTGAGGCAGCTCTACTTTTTGTTCTTACATTTCCATGGAAACGCTGGCTAAAGGAGAAGGCATTAAACTGAAAAATCTGGACATGGCTTACTAACAGAAACAAAATTAAAAAGGTACAAGTGCAAAGAGTTCAGTAAAAGAAATAAAGTTTGAAATTACTGAAAGTGAATAAAAAAGATAGCAGCTTTCCTGGTTAAGTAAATACATTAATCCATTAAGTAAATACATTAATCCATTTACTTGAACAGTGTATAAATTAGTTTTGTTTAAAGATAACGCACTTTTCCATAAAGCTAAAAATTAATGTCTCTGAAAACATGCAGATTGTTTTTCACATCTGGGAAGTGAATAAAGACAAGACAAGAACAGGTTGTATCATGCGTCTTAGCACGGATAACCTCAATTTACAGTTAGGATTTCCTGGTGTGTGTGCAGCTGTTGAACTGTGACAACTGTTCCTACAAAGAAGGGGTAAACTTCATTATTTGAAGATGTACATAGTTTCTGTGCATTTGTCTTAAGTTAAAATGTTTTGGGGGCGTGTTTTTTTTTTGTTTTTTTTTTGTGGGTTTTCATTTAAAAGCAAACAAAAAAAAAGCTTGTAAAATGTGACATAGCTTCAAAAAAATCATATAAAGAACCAGCCAGCCAAACATTAGTGGAAGCATGTAACACAAAAGCTCGAAAGAGACATTTAAGAAAATATGTTTAATATAAAATAGATACAATGGCTACACTAAACATGTTAATTTGGAATGTGAATGGCCTCACAGGTATAGGAAAAAAGTACGAGTACTGAATTGCATTATGAAATGCAGAGAGCAAATAATGCTACAGGAGATGCTTGAAATTTCATTTGGGATATTCATGCATAGTATCAGGAACAAAAGAAAAGGGGAATACTTGTACTAATTGCCGGAGGATCTCCAATACTGATGGAAGAAAAGACAGTAATGGCAGTTTTGGGGTAGAAAGGGGCTACTAACAAGGGAGGAAGATTATGCTGCCATGTATATATATTCCACCCAAAACTGCTATTAAGGAGCTTAAGAAATTGAGAGAAATAATCAGCTTTCAGCAGGAAATATTGCTCATTATTGGGGACTGTAACTTGATTTTCAACAGAAAGGATGCATCTGGGGGACCTAGAATGGAAAAAAAATGCAACAAAATTAAAAATATTTGGTATGGAAAACGTGAAGTCAGAATTTATATATTATTCCCCAAGGTACAATAATTGGGCTAGACTAGACAAACTATATTTCACAGGAACGTGTGCATTTAACTGAAAGCTTCCACACACATCAATAATTATCAGATATTATACAACGACCCCTCCATTAATATTCCAAAACGTGCACGCTGATTGGTCAGCGTGCACGTTGTAAATCAGAGTTATAGTAATGGAAAAAGGCAACAGAGAACGCAATATCTCCTTTGCTTGTTACAACCTGTCTCGCCATGTTAAATGAGTTTAACATAGTGAGACAGCTTTTAAAAAAAAGCAACAGAGCATCTCCGTTGCTTTTTTTAAAGTTGTCTCGCTATGTTAAATCCATTTACCATAGCGAGACACTAAAGCAACGGAGATCTTGCTTTCTCCGTTGCTTTTTTCAAAACTGTCTTGCTATGTTAAATGGGTTTAATCTAGCGAGACAGCTTTAAAAAAAGCAACAGAGATTCTCCGTTGCTTTTTTTAAAGTTGTCTCGCTATGTTAAACTCGCTTAACATAGCGAGACAGGCTGTAAAAAGCAATGGAGATTTTGTTTTCTCCGTTGCTTTTGCCCTCAGCTCTGATGTACTGTGTAAATATACGCATGCGCAGTACATCAGAACTGCCGCAGAATACCCAGACAGCTGCGGAAGGGCAGCAAGGAGACATTATACAATGCCATTATTTAAGAAAAGTAATTTTTTTTTTTCTTAAATAATGTCATTATATATAATAACCACTTCTGGGTGTGGGTAATGCTGGATTTACCCACGGTTGGCTTTGTTTGGCCACTCGGGCTTCGCCCTCGTGACCAAACCACACCAACCGTGGGTAAATCCAGCATTACCCACACCCAGGCGTGGGTTATTGCTATATTATACCAGTAACAACCAACATAAGAATGCAGGGCACTGAAGTACAAATGAGACACTGGCACTTTCCCATCTACCCGTTAAAAAGAGACAGGAATTTGAGGAACATGCAGTGGAAATTATTGGAGAGTTATTAGGAAAAATGTAAATTTCTTCTGAAGTTATAGATATTGACTGGGATTAAATGAAAGTGGAGTTTAAAAATAGGACATAAATAAAAAGAAACATGGTTGACAAACAAGAACTGTTTTAGATGGGCTGACAAAGGTTTAAGTGTTACAGAATAAAGGGAAACTCACAGAAGAGGAGGCACAACTGCAGAGGGCTAAAGTGAACATAACGTAATATCTAGATAATATGCATGACATGCATAGATTGCTGTTAAGCAACTGTTTTTGATAATTCCAGAGCACGAAAACCTTTACCACAATGACTGGGGCAACAGAGAGTAGGAAAGGTTGTTTCCAAGAAAAATAACCAGAGATCCTGTACAGATAGAGATATTTACAAACTTTCGTAAACAAATTTGACAAAGCAAACAAACGTGGAAATCAAGAAAAAGCAGAAGACTTGTGTATGCCAAGGTTAGAGGTAGATGAGGCTCAGCAATTAAACAGTTAAGACAGAAGGAGAGGAGATAAAAAAAAACAGTGATGTATAAAATCTGCAGCAAAGCCTCGAGGAATAGACATTTTCCCGTGAAAATCAGGAAGTTAGGAGGGAAGAAAGAGATAAAGATGGTCTTTAACAGTATTTTAAAAAGAGTGGAAGCAACAACATCCACAAAGAAAGGTGATGGTTGTTAACACCTGAAGACAGCCAAGACCTATCAGACCCAGCTGCATACAGAACCATTTTGATTTTAAATCATGATTATAAAGTGTTTAGGTCTACAATAGCCAAAAGAATGGCAAAGATATTGCCAGAATTGACCGATACGGACCAATGTGGTTTTGTGAAGGGGAGGTAAATATTTGAAAACATTAACAGAATGACGACGATAGATCCATGGTGGTGCAGTGGTAGCGTTGCTGCCTCAAAGCAAGAGGTTCTCCCATTCGATTCTCGGCTTGAGTGCGGGGAGTGCCTTCTGTGTGGAGTCTGCATGTCCTTCTCCACGGTCGAGTGGCGTTCCGAAAGACATGCGTGAATGGGCGTGCCTTCGTTGAAGGTTGGGTGTCAAGCTGGCAACTTGTCACCATAAAAATCTACTGCCAATCATTAGCGGACCGGAGTTACGCTGTGGCGACCCCTAACCGGGAAAAACCGAAAGACAAACAACAACAGAATGAGGACGATCACAGAGAAGCAGAAAGTAGGAAAATACTGCTGCTGTTAGTGGGTCTTGATGCAGAGAAAGCATCTGTAGAGTAAGCTGGGACTTTAAGAGCAGGGCAACGGAAGCATTTGCATGCCCTGATGCAATAAGTTTTATCAGGAAGATGCATGAAAAACTGGAGGCAAACACTGGAGGGCTCCTCTATGATAACTTGCGTCTAACAGGGACCAGACAGTGGTTTCCTCTCTTTCCCCTTTGTTATTTGTGTTATATTTAGAGCCACCATGCACAGAAAATACAAGGCTCAGAAATTAAGGATATAATTGGTATGGTAAGAAAAGAAGTTGCAGATGTGCTTTTATGGTCATATCTGGTGCAAAATGCCATCTCAGTGTTGTGAAACATTCTAAGATGGTTTCAAGTCAATCGGGGATATAAAATTAATGAAGACAAAACAAAGGCTACAGCTGTAAATTATGTACCCAAATATAAATAGAGTTAGTTATACTCACATTTATGGGGACATAATAAAATGAAGCATTTAGGAGTATGGGTTAAAAAGGATTCTGTTAAGGCAGCTAAGGATATGTGGGAGACTTAAAGGCAATACAAAAACTGAGAAAATGGAAGCTTTTGTTTAAGGATATGCATAGCAAGACAAGCAGTGAAAATATTTTTAGTCCCTTTAATTTTACATACAGGTTAGGCATATTTTTATTATGCCAGAGGAGAAGTTGTGGACAGTAACTAGTTGAAGGATTTTATCTGTGAGGAGAAGAGGCCAACTGCTAAGTGGGGATAAGTTGATCCTTCCAAAAGAACAAGGTGGTTTAAGATTACATGATATAAAGGCTCCTATACATACAACACAAGCAGAAAGCATAATTCAAAGTGGAAAGGGATGATGAAGTGTGTTTGTGTGTGTGTGTGTGTGTGTGTGTATGTGTGTGTGTGGGGGGGATTACAGAAATAAAGACTGAGTGGGATTTTAGATGCAGACCTTTAAGGAGAATTAGCAACCATACAGATTTTATTTATAAAATAACAGAAAGCATTCCAAGAACTAAGCCAACACAAAAATGAAGATTATGCTGACAGGGATGACTGTAATAAAGGGTGCAGAGAACAGGCAAGAGGGTCTGGAATTTACTGGAGAAAACTGGCAAAAGAACCAAGGTATTGGGTGGAAAAACTAAGAGGGAAAGTTAACAGAGTGGGAAGAGACCAAGAAGACATATGGACTGCAGCCTAGAGACTGCCTTCCCTCTCAGGAAATGATATTAAGAGTACAGGCAAGGAGAAAGGGATAAGGGAATAAGCTCCTGTAAAAAAATAAATAAATAATAATTAGTACGGGATATAAAACATTGCACAATAACTAAAGGAATAAGAGGAAGTTAGGAGCGACTGGAAAGACAGCATGGATAAGCAATTCACAAGGGAATAATGGGAGGACACAGGTATGGCTCCCAAACATGCAACAAAGTCAAGAATATTTAGGATTTTTTGCTTGGAAGTGTTTGCATATGTATTTTTTTATACCCCAAGCAGACTCCAAAGAATTCCTCCTTGTGTAGATGGCAAATGCTGGAGGAGTGAGGAGGAATAAACAGGTAACTGGGTGCACGAGAGTGTAATGAGTTGTCAGATTTTAAAAAAACCCTGTACAGTGTACTCTAACAGAAATATTGGTTAAGCAAATGGGTGTAATGAAGGACATTTTCTTTTTTGAGCTGGGATAGAAGATTTGAATTGTCCAGACACAGTAAGGCCTTGCTAAGTTTAATTCTGATGGTTGCAATTACTAGAAAATGGAAATCGAAGTTTAAACCAACTGCATTGGGAGTAATGAATATTTTAACAGTAGGATCTTTAGAAAAGAGTAGGAGCAAATTACATAGAAAAAATGGACACTGTGGGAACAGTGCATGCAGAATAATGTTTTGGAGAAGTGAGGTTTAAAGGAAAGCAGGAATTGATCAATTTATGTAATGCTGCATGGATACTTGTATAAAAATATATGCGATGTGTAAAAGTTTGTAACTGAACACGGTTGCTTTCTTTTATTAAATTAAGGACAGCAGTTCTTTATAAAGGTATTGGACTTTGTATACAGGGACAACACCGCTCCGCTTTCACTAACAGTGCAGTCTTTGTGTCAATACATTAACTAGCATCATTGGTGGGGATACTGTCTCCAGCAAGCAAGGTGTAGAGGGTGAGATTTTTCTTTTTTTTATAAAAACTACCAATATTTCAGAATATGTCGAGAAGCAGATGCAAAGAATAAGACTGCAGTGAGAAAGATTAGGTACTGAACCCCACCCACTGCCAAACTATGTGAATGGCCACCATAGTATGGTCTTTTAAGTCACACCACTAATGTCAGACAGGTTAAAAATATACAAAAGGGAGCACACATATGAATCACTACAAATTACCTACGTGCACCCTTGTCACTATAGCGTGCAGGAAATAAATAATTTTACGAAAAGGCTCCTCACTTAACACCCCCACTAAGTAGTCTTTAGCTTGGCTCCCTAGAACACCTTCTCAACACCCTATTGTCTCAGTACCTTCCAGTGCTCACTTGACAGAGTAACCATGCTAAAAACTCCAAAATTACCACATATACATATTTCGAGGGAATAAAAGTAAAGGGTTATTCAACATTATAGCCTACTGTTCTGGCTAATGGTAGTTAACCGCCGCCACCACCCCCACACAAGGCTGGCCACAGTGGGGACTACCACCGCCCCCACACAAGGCTGGCCACAGTGGGGACCGCCACCGCCCCCACACAAGGCTGGCCACAGTGGGGACCGCCACCGCCCCCACACAAGGCTGGCCACAGTGGGGACCGCCACCGCCCCCACACAAGGTGGCCACAGTGGGGACCGCCACTGCCCCCACACAAGGTGGCCACAGTGGGGACCGCCACTGCCCCCACACAAGGCTGGCCACAGTGGGGACCGTCACATTACTGTTTCACACTTGTTAATAAGTCAAACAATTATAAACAAATGAAACCATTTAGCAAAGCAGGCTGGTCAATGAAGATGTCAGTAGCGTTATCAGCCATAAAATTTCAGTTAATAATTAAGAAACAGCGTGGAGCATTTTTTTTAAAGCAAATACATTTTTTCCCTGAACAAACCTGGGGGGGGGGGGGTCAAACCACAGGTAGCCTCCCTAGTTATTTTCTTAAGTAAAACATTTGCCACCCTAATCTAAACTGGATGGACTTCCATAACGGGCAGTGACACAGAAGTGCCGAAACAAATCAGTTCATAGGCTGTGGGTTCTTTCTATTCTCAACTGTTCATCAGTTTGTGTTTTGTCTTTCTTGCCACAGAAACACATTTCCACATCTACATTGTAATGAGCTTGTTTACTTACTTGCCTTGGTCAGCTATGCTTTGAAGAAACTTCTTAACTGCATTTTCTAAGACCCCAGATTTTTAGCCCTTGGAAAAGTCTCAGATCTCATAATTACACTTTCATGTCCTATTTATAATTACTGTGGTCCCCGAGTGTGTGTGTGTATTCTATATATATATATATATATATATATATATATATATATATATATATATATATATATATATATATATATATATATATATATATATATATATATATATATATATATATATATATATATACATATACATACACACACACATATATATATATATATATATATATATATATATATATATATATATATATATATATATATACACATATATATATACATACACACACACACACACACACACACACACACACACATATAAACACACACGTGTTAATTTGTGTATGTATATTATACACACACACGCAAACACCAAAAAAGGCCACAAGTTTACATATTTTTCAAGCCATAGAAAACAAACCAAAAATATTTTGTTTGCCACTTGTATCTGTTGCAGATGTTATCACACTTAAGTGAAGCTGACATTTCTATTGTATTCCAACTTGGAAGCCTGTGGTACACTTCTACACAAACCTCACAGAATATACATCTTGATTTACTGCCGTATCAAGAACCTAAACATACTAACAAGCTAAACTCAATCAGCTAGTGCTTGGAAAGGACGTAGTAGAGATAAAGGACCAGATCTTTGCACAAAGGTAAACATACTGGAGATGTCCTCCGACTGTTGGACAAGAAGGACTGTAGAGTGTGTCTATAGGAGCACATTTTAAAAGTAGCATGCGAGAAAGAGGGCCCATGGCAGTCCCAGACAAGGCAGCAGGCTGTACTTCCTAAGTAACAGATCCCACACAAGTGACTTGGGCTCCTACCAAGCCTTGAGCCATGAAGTATGCTGCAAAGCAATCTAGTGGACTTTCCATGTGTGCCAACAGAACATGCTAAACTTTAAAGGTGACCCAGTGATGGAAGACTTCGGTCCCAAGTATCCCAAACCCACAGCTATGACACTCAAAATGACTGCTCTCCTGGATCAAGCCCACACACACTGAATAAATGGTAATAACCACCAAGAATTCAGCCCAGGGAGGTAGCTAGATGTGCACTTCCAGGCTTCTCATTGTCCTCGGACACAGAGGACTAGCTATGCTCAGCACCTGCCGACCTGGAAGGTCATTTTAGTAATAGATATCCATAGTAGAAGGGCTAGTCACTGGCCTGCTCTCCAAGCTATTGCTCTTATGATGGTGCTATGGCCATACATACCATCACCACACTATCTCATTGCAGAAGCATTCAACTGCTTGTGGAAAGTATGGCCAGAGGCTTCTTCCTCTGGCAGCTTTAAGTGGCAGTCCTGAGCTGCTGGGACACCCATCAATGCTTCAATGTCAAGCTCTTCCCAAAGAACAAAAAAAGAGCAGTGCTGGTGTAAGTCTGGCTAGCAAGAACAGTTACAGGATCACTTAGTGCTGTACATCTAGGGAATAAAAAAAACTTTTTTTTTTTTTTTTTTTTTACTGCATGCACCAGGATCTGAATTCAAAATGTATGAGCAGCAGAAAAAAAATGGAAGGCTAAGGTTCTAGTCAGAATTTATGTAAATGGTGTAAGATGTCATGTTGCACAAAGACACAAAGCATGAACCCTCTAGCATTAGATCTTCTCAGAAAAAAATGCTGCATGTTCATCAGTGTTAGACCTACAGGTATTGGGTTCAAGAAGCAGAAGGTGGGACTAACATGGTTAAGGGAAATATTTAGTCTAATTACGTGGGATTAGAGATGGGGTATCTGTAACAGAATGTGATATCCTGAGTCAATGACTTCAAGGGCAAGAACAAACTAAGAGAGGGTTTGAAAGATTAAGAGAAAATAATTTGGGAAAATTGTATAGGAAAAGAGTGGTGTTAGAACAGAAGGAGAGATGCAAAATAAGAAAATGAGGAGTTTTCAGGAGACTTCAGGCAGTGGCAGTTAAAAAGACCAGATGTGCTGAACACAAGATGACATTTGTATGTGATGCCAGACATGTAAAGACAACCAAATGATGGAGTAGCATATACTTGAAAATAGAAATGGCAACACTAACAATCTTATCGCAAATTCTTGCAGGAAAGCCATAGTAATGCCTGTATCTGTCATGTGATGCGAGTTAGATACTGTTACCATATGAACCTGAAGCAGTATTAGTGGCTCAACAAGAAGCGCACTCACCTTAGATAAGGATTAGGAGGCTATGGCTGCTTGGATTTGTATTCTAACTCTGACACTTTATAGCATAAGGGGGTACTGCACTCTTGAGATGCCATCCTTCAGACGCATGCAGATGATACAGCACATACTGAAAAACAGTGGAATTTCTCCAGTGAATGGACCACATTTCCCAACTCAGTATGAAAACCATGTCAGGTCTCCCCTGAAAATAGGCCCACAGAGTGGGACTAACCTGGTCAAAAAGAAAGTGAATGAAGCTATGAAAGGTTAGCTACAGCAAGGAGGCACATTCTGGTTTACAGCTTAGCCAGCCTGTGGTAGGTAGAATGAACCTCAGGAACCCACACTTGCAGTTGGCATTAAACACTGCCATAGGTCATGAAGGAAAGCAAGAAGAATTTCAACATGACTTGCACACTAAACAGGTTGCCTACAGCTCTCCCAGTGTAAAATCTGAAAAACTCAAAAAAGCCAGTACAAGACATCAATTTGGGTAAACTGCTGGCATCCAGGCATAATTATAGCCAGTAACTGTAAAGAAGAACTTTAGAGAGAGAATATTAATCAGAAAAGGAGAAGAAAATATGACTGGGAAGAATCTTGCAGCAATTCAGCAAAAAAAGCAGTTCATGTTTCAGCTTTGGTACAGGAAACAGCTTCCAGTAATTTTGAAGAAAAGTAAATCAAATGCACTCAGAGATGTTTAAAATTAATGTAACACTAAAGAAATATATAAAAGTCAAACAAACGTCTTGAAAAAATAGTGTAAACTTTAACCATTCAGACACACTGACAAAGGTGCAAAATCAAAAGCTGAATAGAAGCAGAGACCGACTGAACATGACAGTTCAAGAAGAGTGGTTTCTAAAAACGTTAGAGAACCAAGCACTTACGAAAAAAATGGAGATTTTCTGCTGTACTAGAGTAAATGGAAGAAAGAGAGACTGCATTAAAACTTTAACAACAAATAAGAATCTGGACTGATGTTTCACAGCAAGATTTGTTAATCAATGGGAGAAACTGTGCGCATGCTTCAAATATGGCCAGGAAAAAGTAGTCAAGACCTACACACTGGTAAAAAACTATATCAGCAGAAAGAACTGCTGCCAATACTGTGGAAGAAGGGAAAGTATTAAAACTTGGGGGCAGCAGTGTACATGTGAAAAATGCGTATTCACTGTACACTGGGCAGAAGAGTCGCAAGTTTATCCAAGCAAACATGGAATAATGAAAGGCAGCTGTGAGATTTGATCTACTGTATCTTGTTGTCTTCAGAATATTTCTCCCAGAGGATGAAAGAAAAAGTATGGGTGCACAATACGCTATGCAGGAAATAAAACTTGGCCAAGAAACGGAGCCAGAAACAGAAATTGTTCCAAAGAAAAATGCTGGAGTGACAGAAAAAGGCACAGGAACCGACGAAGTATCAGCAGAAATTTGTACTTGAACCAGAGACTGGTGTTGGGAAGTAGAGCTGATCAAGAAGAGCAGCAACATTGTGAAACACATGAATAAATAGGACACAAGAGGCATTAGTCCCATTAGAAATATGAACAAGTGTGAAATGTGGCTTTGTAATAAGTGTCCGAAAAAGGCTGGGATTTTTGAGTGAAACATAAAAAACATACCCCACTTTGTTCATAGGTTCATACTAGGCTATCTGCCCGAGGGCATTTACAAGCCTAGCCCATAGTTAAACCACCCCTTTAGTATGGGGAACTATACCCATTATTTTGCTGTGCCTCTGTTGAGCAGTGACACTGAGGTAATCCCTGGGGTATATCTGCGATCTCCCATCCATTGGTCAAGATTTCTCTTGAACAAGGCCAGCGAGGTGCTCTGCCTCACATATACCGGGATTTTATTCCACAGCATAGGGAGTCTTTGGGTGATGAATCTATCCCTCCAGCACATCCTATTAATAGCCGTGTCGAGGTTTAAGTCTCCGCCCTTGTGGCTCTGGCGGATCTAGATTTTTGAGGGTGAAGCATATTCATTAAATCTGGGTTTGACATGGCCTTGTATGTTAGGCAAAAGGTCACCTCTGAGCAAGCGGTAAGCGACTGAATAGAGCTGGAGTTCTTTCAGTCGGGCAGCATAGGACAGATGTTTGAGACCCTTTATCCTTTTGGTGAGGAACTTTTGTACCTCTCCAGCTGCTGCAAGTGTCGGGTCAGATACATTCCGAATGGGGCATTGTACTCAATCATTGGCCTGATGGTGATGAGTATAGGAGACTATGACCTCCTTGATCTAGATGAGAATCCCTTCATGATAAGGTGGGCAATGTAGAAGGTCTTCCTAACTACTTTAGCTACATGGGTGTCGAATGACAGACTACTATCAACCTAGGTCCCCAGGTCCCTGATAACTTCTTCTGTACTCAGTGGATTGCCACCTATTTGGTAGCTAGGGGTAACCTTGTTTTTCCCGAAGGGTATGACTATGCATTTTTTGGCATTTAACTTTGACCATGGCTCTGGCACCAGTTATCCGTTTCTGTGAGACCCTTCTGAAGGATATCTGTGTCAGATGTGTTTTCTACTATGGGCGCCCAGTTTGCAGTCATCTGCAAACTTTGTCATATAACCCTCCTGTGTTTGCTTGTACTTGGGAAAAGTAGATGCCAAACAAGAGTGGGCCCAGGACTGAGCCCTGTGGTACACCACTTGTGACAGGCTTTGGGTCTGACATGGCGCCAGCAACTCTGACCCTGTGGGTTCTGTCACTCAGCCAGTTTGCAACCCATCTTGTGATGTATGGGTTAACATTTAAGCTGATGACTTTTTCAATGATACCAGTGGGGTATTGTATCAAAGGCCTTCGCCAGATCGAGGTAGGCTGTATGGACTGCCTTTCCCTCATCAATGGCTTTGGTGACTGGTTGAAAAAGTCAACCAAGTTTAGAAGGCATGATCTGCCTTTGACAAAGCCAAACTGGGATGGATCCAAAGTCTGCAAATTCCCTATGTCTTTATTTATGAGGTCCATTATGATCCTCTCCATGGCTTTGCAGATAAGGCTTGTCAAGCTAATGGGCGGTAATTTCCAGGGTCGGTGGAGTAGAGTAAATGGAAGAATGAGAGACTGCATTAAAACTTTAACAACAAATAAGAATCTGGACTGATGTTTCACAGCAAGATTTGTTAATCAAGGGGAGAAACTGTGCGTATGCTTCAAATATGGCCAGGAAAAAGTAGTCAAGACCTACACACTAGTAAAAAACTATTTCAGCAGAAAGAACTGCTGCCAATACTGTGGAAGAATGGAAAGTATTAAAACTTGGGGTAGGGTTGCCACCTTTTCAAATGCCCAAAGTGGGATATTTTTGGTACAAATGTCAAATTTTGCAATCTGAAACATACCTATGGCCAGTACAAAGGACAGAAGTTCACTTTTTTGCCTAAATAAAAGCTTATTCTAGTAGCATTTCAGTTGCTTATTCTGTTTCTTATAACATTTAGGTGTTTCAGATACAGAATAACTGTTTTATGCAACTATTACATAAAATATAAGAAATATTTTTGTCCTAAAATCTCAGGACATTTGCCATTTTTACAATTTTTTTGCAGGACTCATCTGCCCAAAGTGGGACTGTCCCTCGCAAAGTGGGACAGGTGGTAACCCTAACTTGGGGGCAGCAGTGTACATGTGAAAAATGCGTATTCACTGTACACTGGGCAGAAGAGTCGCAAGTTTATCCAAGCAAACATGGAATAATGAAAGGCAGCTGTGAGATTTGATCTACTGTATCTTGTTGTCTTCAGAATATTTCTCCCAGAGGATGAAAGAAAAAGTATGGGTGCACAATACGCTATGCAGGAAATAAAACTTGGCCAAGAAACGGAGCCAGAAACAGAAATTGTTCCAAAGAAAAATGCTGGAGTGACAGAAAAAGGCACAGGAACCGACGAAGTATCAGCAGAAATTTGTACTTGAACCAGAGACTGGTGTTGGGAAGTAGAGCTGATCAAGAAGAGCAGCAACATTGTGAAACACATGAATAAATAGGACACAAGAGGCATTAGTCCCATTAGAAATATGAACAAGTGCGAAATGCGGCTTTGTAAGAAGTGTCCGAAAAAGGCTGGGATTTTTGAGTGAAACATAAAAAACATACCCCACTTTGTCAATGTTAAAAACAATGAATTAACTACAGGTAAAACAGACATTAATATTCGTATAAAAATTCATCATGTAAATTGCATGCTCTATTTATGCAGTCACGGGCATTTTAAATGCGAGTTAGGAGAGTCTTAATAAAACAGCAGTTTAGGTTAAGGATATTAAAGAGTAGTAGTTTTTCAGGCTCTAAAATGTAGCAAAGTAAGAAAGGCTGGAAAGAACAAAATTATATAACGTGATGAAATGAAAAAGCACATCGAGGACATTGAATATAAACTTAAGAAAAAAGATTAAAAAAAAAAAAAATGAGAATGCATGTGTTTTACAGGCCTTCTTGCATGGAGGCCTGAAGCACAATTTTGCCAGTTGTCTGTTGTGAATGGGGGCAAACTGATCCCAGGTGTTCCCTACATCTGTGTTAATTTCTGGAACATTTTGTTCAATAAATCACAAACCAATACTGGACATTTCTTCAGATCATCTCTCTTGACAGGAAGGAGGAGTGTGCCTATCCTAGAGGGAAGGAAGCATTCTGGGTGTTCTTAGCTAAACTCTGGCAGAGGCTGGAGATTAGGAGGAATTTCAGGTTGGAGGTTGGGACAGAGACCAGCAGTTATGGCCGCCACTTTAAGGGCCACTCTTCACTGCCCACCCATCTTGACATACATCAAAACACTTAAGGGTTGGATTTAAGGCTAGTAAAAAAAAAAAAAAAAAATCCAGCCCCACTCCCCCAAGATGGCAGTAACATTCTTAGAAACTGGACCTTTACATCCAATGATGAGAAAATTCTAAAACAAAGAAGCCAGTGTGAGCAAAGGAATGAAAGGGTTCTTGAGCAACAGGGAGATATGATGGCAATAGGGGTCCTAGATCCAAACAGGAATGCCCAAGCTACTCAGCCTAATGCAGCTATGTTTTTCCCTGTAGCTGATAAATTTGGTAAGCAGGATTTTTAAAACCTTTAGCCAGGTAATAGCAGCTGTGTAAACTTTATTTATGTCAGCTGCACTTTGTGGCTAGATTCAGTATGCAAAATTTTGCAACTTTATAGAATGTCAGCATCTGGTACAACATCCAGCAGACAACATTCACATTAACCGCCAAGAATAGCCATACAAGTATAGCATTATTTTAACCACAGGATTCTTCAGTTATAAAAGACTATTCTGTCAATTCTACTAGACGTAAACTAAACGCAAAAAAAATGCATCATCCCCTTCGGCAAAGGAGAAACCCCTGCTAATTACAACATTAATAATACCCAAGTTCAAACCCAGTGGTACAAGATTTTGGAATGCAAGTTGATAGCAGCCTTAATTTTAATCATCAGGTATCTACGGTAGTAAGGAAGGCCTAAGTTGCACACCTCATAAGCAAGGGTATAGAATCCAAAGCTAGAGAGGTTACAACTCCCCTGTAAATCGGTTTTCAGACCAATAATAGAGTACAATGCTCCCTTCTGTATGTACCTCACCAGATATCTACAACAACTGCAGAGATCTCAGATTTCTCACCAAGAAAATTCAGGGCCAACAACAACACATGACCGTGATGTACACGGACAGACTGGCAGCCCTATCACTTTATTCAGCATCTGATAGACTGTTCAGAGGCGACTTGTGCCTGGCCTACACAGCAGTCTCAGACCCTGCCTTGATGAAGCTGCTGCTCATATGCAAATCCAATGGGATAGGATTCAATCACTCTAGGAATCCTAACCCAACCTGTGATATTAACAGGACATGCTTGAGACACAGATAGATCTCACAGAGTGTAGATCAATATGTGTGTATGTACCTTTAAAAGCTATGCAAGTGCTTCCACAATTGTATAAATACTAAGCACGTGCAAGCCTGACTGCCATTTTGTAGTAAGCTGTTGAGATGTAAGCATGTATATATGCATGCATGCAAGGTCTGTCTGTTAACCAGTTTGTATTTTATGATGCAGCTATCCATCCTGATATGCTTCTATGTATTAAAGCATCTAAACGAAATACCCCTCCTCCTTGTCATCTATGTTTGAGAGGGATGAGCAATGTGGCGTCAGAAGTGGCATGGCTAACATGACATGGGAGCCAGGATGGAATTTTACTTTGAGTTCGAGGGGTACCTGGTTGGAACTGGAGGAATATAAAGGAGTGAATCATCCCTACTGTACGTATACTTTGCAAAACAGGACAGAAACAAATTTCAGATGTTAAAACAACTAAAAAAACACCAACATAGAAAAAAGATTTCATTAAAAACACCACAATGGCCACTAGAGAACACTTTTTTTTTTTTTTTTTTTTTAAAAACCTGTGTGAACACCACTGCTAGCGTCAAAATACAGTATTCTGGAGGAAGTCAACTGACAAAAGCATAATAAAAAAAAACTTTGACACTAGCAGTGGTGTTCAAACAAGTTCTTTTTTTTTTCATTAAGTGTTCTCCAGTGGCCCTTGTGGTGTTTTTCAGATGTTAAAACTTGCTCAGCACCATTTCCTATTTGCAAAATATGAAACAAGGCATACAGAATGCTCTAAACTATATTCACATACTATGGAAAATGTTTGAAATAAAGTCCAAATTGCATAAAATAAATAGAGAAATGACTGGACTTTCGCCAAGCACATATTTTTCACATTATACACTTCCGATAGGCGTGCATGGGCGTACCTTCATTGAAGGTTGTGTGTCAGGGCCGATAACTCGACATGTAAAAATCAACTACCAATCATTAGCGGACCGGAGTTCCGCTGTGGTGACCCCTTACCGGGAAAAGCCGAAAGACACAAACAAACAATACACTTCTGATAACTCAAATATCTTTGATTAAAGTGCTTTGCATGTTTGTGCAGTATTACAGTAAAGTTATTTTCCAAGATACAGCCATTACAGCAAATATTTCGCAAAGTACAGTGTTCCGAAGAGTTTATTGTGCATTTGGATGTCATTAGAAGCTCACAGAACAGTTTGTTTGTACACAATTACAAGGGCCATATTTTCAGTCTGTTTGTGCATACTTCGTAGGCATGGTAGATGGAGTTCAAAAACTCAGTGCACTTGTGTTTGACAGTAACATTGCTGAGAACTGAAGAGTGTTTGAGCAAGAATACATTTTCATACAGGCTGCATTTTCTGATGAAGATGACCGTACAAAGGCATTTATTCTGCTTAATTTAGCTGGGTCAAAAGCCACTGAAAGAGCGCTTATTTGTGTATGCACCTGCTATCTATGCAGGAGAGGGGGGAAACCATCATATTGATGTACTGGCTGAGTCAAGGGAGGACCCAGAGTGCTTACAATGTAAATTCAAAGAAATGTTACAATGGAAAGGTACTTATTTTATACAAGGGATCAAAAAGCGTGGTGAAACTTTTGCAGTATATATAAAACTGACTTCAGAAATAAGGCTAAAATATGTAGATTTGGTGATTTAAAGGATGAGCTGATAAAAGACAGACATGTGTGGTACAAAAGATGATGCTGTTAGAAATATTTTGCTTCATGACAGTGATTTCACTTTGAAGGCCACTGAGATTTGGCAGATATACAAACTCACAGAAAAGCACACAAATATACTTACAAAGGAGAATACCTCTAGAAGGCACAATGATAAAAGCTCAGTCATAGGTGACTCTATAGTCAGGCACACTGATGTTCCATTCACCAGGCTAAACACGTAGAAAGTTACTGTCAGCTGCCTGCCGGGTGCCAAGATCCACCACATAACGCACGCACTCAGGTCACTCCACAACAAGTACAAATCTGACTGTCACTATCCATGTTGGTGTGAATGACCAGAGACATACCTCCCTGGACTACATGAAAAGAGACATGGAGGAGCTCTCCAATCTTGTATCCCATGCAGGTATGACCCTAGTCCAGAGTAGCATTCTGCCATCACCCAGAATGATACCACAGTACAAGGACATGATGATTGACTTCAACAATTGGCTAAGCTTATGGTATCATTCTAAGGGGATCCAGTATCTGTCTGTCTGGGATGACATGATCAACAGACCACGAAGCTTTGCCAGAGATGGCCTGCACCTGTCGACCTTGTGATTCCGGATACTAGCTAAGGCTCTTGCCATCCCTATGGTGCCTTTTTTAGGCAAGGTTCAAATGACAAATTCACCACCATAACAGGTACAAGCAAGCAAAATCTGAGAGTAACACTACTCAATGCTAGAAGTCTAAACCTCAAAATGCATTCACTCGAGGCACTCCTTAAAATGGAAAACATCCACATCTGTGCAGTGACAGAGACATGGTTCAAGGCTCCAGAGAGCACTGCTGCATTACCAAACTATAATTCATATCACACCTTTCAGCCACCTAACCTGCACTGATACACGAAAGGCGGAAGCGTGTCCATATTCATTAAGGATATCCACACCTCCAAGCTAGCTGCTCAACATAATGCATCAGTGATTATCCAAGTGAAACTCTGGGCAAGACTGCAATCCAAATTGTAACTTGCTACAGATCCCCCACCATGCCCCAGGATTCCCACTCCTCATTTCTTGATACACTGGAAACTATTAGGGTACAACCCAACACCCTAATAATGGGCAATTTCAACTACCCCACCATTAACTGGGAAACCTACTAGTGTACCAACTCTTTTGCTTAACGTTTTCTGGGATTCATAAATTCCAACCCCTTGGATCAACTTATCCACACCCCCACCAGGGGCAGCAATATCCTAGACCTGGTCATTACCAACATAGGCGACTGGTGTTCCACACCAGAGGTCAATTCGTTTGTCAGATCCGACCACAAGCTAATCACCCTAGACATCCAATTAGGGAAACCACCATAAAAAAATTTCTCTAAAGCCAACTTCACACTTCTTAAGACAGAAGTGGTAAACTTGACACCCATGCAGACGGACAATAGAGGTACGACTGCTAAATCCTACACAACTGTACTTTATAAAGGACTTACACGAGTGCATGGATCATGCTATCCCTAACAGAACCAAGATGCTATCCTCCAAAAAAAGGAAGCCAATCTGGTGGTCCCCTGCCATAAACAAACTCTACAACAGAAGAAACAAACTGTTGCAAAAAAGAGTAAAATCCCATGATTGGAAGAACTCCCTAGTCATCCTTAGTAAGAAGCTGAGATTCCTCATAAAATCCTCCAAAGCTAGTTGCGAAAACAAAATTGCTACAGATTCTAAAGACAACCACAAAGCATTCGATAGCTATGTCAAGAATCCGAATGGCAACAGTCAGATCTGCTCTGAGTTACAGCACAATGGCACTAAACATAAAGAACCAACTGATATTGCCAACATCCTGGCAGATAGGTTCAGTGCTAAGTTTATCCCCCCCTAAAGGGCCCATCTCTATACTGGAAGAATGCAAAGTTCCTGTAATCACGGCTACACAGGTAAAAAACACGCTCTCCAAAGCCAAGAACACTGCATCCTTGGGACCTGACAACATCCCAGGCTGTATTCTACATGAACTACAGAATGAACTGGCACCCCATCTAAGCAACATGCTCAGTTATTGCCTCACCTCAGGCATTGTGCCCACTTAATGGTGCACAGACAGTTATCCCACTCCACAAAGGGGGAGCCACCACAGACCCTGGGAACTACCACCCCATTAGCCTAATGAGCCTGGTCTACAAGGCCATGGATCGCATCATCATGGAACTTATAAACAAAGACATTGGTAATCTCCAAACTCTGCACCCCACCCAGTTTGGGTTTGTAAAAGGCAGATCACGTCTCCAAACCTGATAGACTTATCTGAAGCAGTCACTAAAGCCGTAGACGAGGGTAAGGAGGCTCACATGGCCCATTTAGATCTCACCAAGGCTTTTGACACCATCCCCCACTCTGGAATTATAGATAAACTCACCAAACTAGGTATAAATCCCTATGTCACAAGATGGGCTGCCAACTGGCTCAGTGACAGAACCCACACTGTGAAAGTAGAAGACTCCAAATCCGACTTCAGACCAGTGACAAGTGGATTACCACAAGGTTCAGTCCTGGTTCCTCTCGTGTTTGGTATCTACTTTTCTGAAGTACAGGCCAACACAGAAGGTCTTTGGCTAATGAAGTTCGCAGGTGACTGCAAACTAGAAGCCATAATCGAAACTCCCAATGATGTGGACATCCTACAAAAAGGGCCACACTGAGAAATGCCTGGTGTCAAAGCCATGGCCTCGAGCTCAATGCCAAAAAGTGCATGGTCATCCCCTTTGGTAAAAACTTTGTATCCATGAGCTACCACATAGGTGGTAGTCTACTTAACACCAAAGGTGTGACAAGATCTTGGGACAGAGGTGGACAGTAGTTTCTCCTTTGATAATCAAATCGCCACAGTAGTCAGGAAATCCTTCTACGTGGCATACCTCATCACAAAAGGTTTCTCATGCAGAAAAAAAAAAAAAAAAGAGGTCATTGTTCCCCTCTACTTGTCACTCATTAGACCCATTATAGAGTACAACTCCCCATT
This sequence comes from Protopterus annectens, assembly GCF_019279795.1. Lineage (NCBI taxonomy): Eukaryota > Metazoa > Chordata > Ceratodontiformes > Protopteridae > Protopterus > Protopterus annectens. The sequence continues at coordinate 1,149,639,582 of NC_056731.1, forward strand.
TGGTATGTACCTCACAAGACATTTACAACTGGAAAGGCCGCAGAAATACCTCACAAAGAGGATTACTGGCCTCAAACATATTCCCTACGCATACAGTCTCAAAAACTCCAGCTTTACTCAGTCGCATATCGCCTACTCAGTGGCGATCTCTGCCCAACATACAAAGCTATGTCAAACCCAGAGCGGTTGGACATACTCCACTTAAAGAAATCCCAATCCCTCCGAGCTACATGCTCTAGGGACCTAAACCTTGTCACCACAATAAACAGAACAAGCTGGAGGGATAGATTCTTGTCCCAGAGACTTCCCATACTCTGGAACAAACTGTTTACCTTCATAAGTGTATTACGCACTCATGCGAATCCACTTTGTTCAAAAGGAGGTTTTCAAAGTGGCAAAACCTCAAAATAGTCAGAATGTGCAATGGGCGAATGCACACTGGCATTCGCTCATTGCAGATTCGACATTGTTGGTGCGGATTGCACTATAGAGGGGATCGGGAAATGATCCCTTTCCCCACTGTAGTGCGATCTCAGAGTTAGTATATTAAAGTGGGGGGTTGCAGGGGGACTTGCCCCCCTGCATTATGATGTGTCGGACATTTCAGTTCAAAGATCTGTGAATCAGCTGTTCGATTTGCTGATTTTCGAACTTCTGAGAATGTCGAAGTTTGAAATTTGTGCATTTGGTTCGCCCAAATGCGTGGTTGATTTTGTCATTTTACGACAATATGAATGTACAACAAACAAACTACCTATCTATATCAAACAAAGCTCCGCATTAGCACTCCAAGAAAAATCTTAATGACTGGATGGGAAATAGGAATTTCACCCCGGGGATCACCTCTGTGGCTCTGCTCGACAGGGGCATAGGAAAATAATTTTCTTGGGTGGCGAAAGCCAGGGTACCCCTTTGGCTAGGATTATATAGGCCCTAGGGCCAATAGCCTAGTACCTACCTATGAACCTATGTTGATAGTATGTAGCACGCTATCTAAGAAACAGGCTCAAGAACATGGCAGCAACTGTAGCCCCTACAGCACCCATTGGTAAACCCCAGAGCTTTCCAGCAAATTCCAGAATTTGCACAGTCTCAGTGAAGCATAAGACTGAGTCAACTAACTCAAAGCATGGGCCCCAACCTAGTTTCATTGCCAGCTGCTGTAATTGTGGTGAAAGTGATGAATCTAAAAGGGAAAAATATTTAGCTTTTGGTCAGCAATGCCACAAATGCAATAAGTGGAATCATTTCTAAAAGGTTTTGCAAATCAAAAGGCACACATTCTTTTATTAAGAGAGAACATTTTAAGAAACTAGTTGCTCAACCCTACACAGATTGTCCTCTACTCAGTCTCCTACAGACTCCTCAGAGGTGACCACTGTCTGGCATACAGAGCAATCTCAGACCCCGCCCTGATGGGACTGCTGCATATCCGCAGGTCAAGCAGCACTCTAGTAACCCACATGCGTGACCTCAACCTGGTCTGTGACATCAAAAGGACTTGTTGGCAGGGACAGATGTGTCCCAGGTACTCCCCCTTTTGTGGAATAGACTCCCTCTCCACACAAAGCAGAGTACCTCATTAAACCTTTTTAAGCGCAACCTGGATAACTGGATGGGGGACAGAAAATGCACGCCTGGATTCCACCTGCATCTCTCCTGGACAGTGGCATACTGTGCTGACTTGTTGGAAAATGGGCTAAATTCTTGGCTAGGCTTGTAAGGGCATCAGGGCCAACAGCCTAGTAATTTCCTATGATCAATCAGAGAGCTGCAACCCATCTGTTTATGTTGGTGTGTTAGTGCTTCATGAAAAAGTTAATGCAGTAGATTTAAGGGCAAAGAATTAAGTTTTGTACTGTTCAGATAAATGGAAAGCCCACAGAGCTCAAAGTTGACACAGGTTCCAAGTGCAATGTCATGTCAGCAGAAACATTTGCTAGAGTACGTCATGGTGAAAGGCTTTATATGGCAAGCTGTGTGAAACTTGTTGCTTATGGAGGTGAAGAAATTCAGACTGAAGGCTCACTAGTGCTTTCATGTTACCCTGCTGGAAGATGTTACGACTTGTTATTTTATGTGGTCAAGATACATGTCCAGTCATTATTAGGGCTCAGAGACAGTTTGAAAATGGGACTGCTTTCATTTAATAAGGAAGTCCCCCATGTTAGTTTAAAAGACCACTGCTTTAATTTTGCCCCAGTATAGTTTTTCTACCTATGTTGATCTTTTCAAAGACAGATTAGGGAAGCTTCCAGTTGTGTACTCTATGAAGTTAGACCCAGAGGTCCATCCAGTTATCAGGCCAGCTTGAAAAGTCCCACTAGCCATGCAGGACACAGTTAAAGCAGAGCTAAATGAAATGGTGCGACAAGGTGCAATTTGTCCACTTGCAACTTCAACTGAATGGGCGTCTTCCATGGTGGTAGCTCATAAGAAAAGCTCAGACAACATCAAAGTATGTTTCACAACAAAAAATAAAAAACAAAAGTAAAATCCAAGATATAAACGACCAGAAACCAGGATCTTCCCCAATAAATATTTAATCCAACCTCTAGCCCCTCGGCAGTAGCCTTCTAAGAATACATACACAGAAAATGCAGCACATATTTATACAATATAAATCAAGTAATCAATAAATCAATTTAAACATTAACTAATTAAAACATTTAAAACTAATATAAAACCTTTCCAATTGCATTCTATATTAATGCCCCTAGGGGCTCAAGTGCTATATTTCAATATGAAGAGAGTTTATTTTGTTTTTTCTTTACATTGCTGTTATACTATGTACTAGGAATATGTTCCAAAACTGTTCCCAGTAAGCCTTGTGGGTTACTATTGTGATTTATTGTGATTTTGTTTTTAAATACATTGCAAGTGGGCTCTCTATTTTCTAATTTCTGATATCTCTGACATGTTCCTGCATCCTGGTTTTAAATGCCCTTTTACTTTCACCTATATAGAACATTTCACATGGGCATCTCAATGCATACACAATACTTTGTGTTACACGAAAACTTAGCAGTAGGTTGAAAATATATTCCATTAATGCACTGAAATGTCCTACTTCTATATTGACATATTAAACATTTAGTACATGATATGTTCCCATAAAAAATCAGGATTATAACTCAGACCTATACTAGGACTTATGAATATGGACTAACATGTCCTTTATATTTTTACCCCTTCTAAAAGAGAAGTTTAAATTTTTGTCAAGTATATCTACCAAATCCCTGTATTTAAAGAAAAACAAGTCCAACAGAACTTAATAGTTTGTTTTACTTCTTCTGCTAACAAATCATAAGTTAGAACTGTATATGTTTTCTTTAAATGATCTGATTTTTCTTTTGTTCTATTCTGATATTTTCTACTACAACCATTACTAGGTTTACATATAATGCCTTTCTTGACCTTGTCCAAGGAAAATTGCACTTCATCTGCACTATGGCCCCTTTTAATAAACATTTGTGAAGTTTTCTCTAACTCACTATTTACCTCTTGTGTTATTACACAGCCTCCTTACCCTAGTCAATTCTCCAAAGGGAAGAGATTTCAGGAGATGGGGGGGGGGACAACTGCAGGCATCCAAAAAATGTAGACCATCCTCAAATTTCCGATATACCTTACTGACAATTTTACCACTCTTACTTCTTTCTAGACTAATGTCCAAGAAATTCACTTTGTTTCTCAACTGGAAACCATCAAATTTCAACATGAATCTATTCTCTTGTATGTCATCCAGAAAGTTTGTCACTTCATCTCTACCCCCTTCACATACAAAAATTAAATTGTCAATATATCTATAATATTTGACTACATACTTTTTAAAGAACTCCATTTGAGAAAATATGATTAAATACAGCACTTTAGCCCCTAGGGGCATTAATATAGAATGCAATTGGAAAGTTTTTATATGAATTTTGTATTTGAAATGTTTTAATTAGTTAATTAATAATATTTAAATGATTGATTAATTGATTTATATTATTGTATAAATATGTGCTGCATTTTCTGTGTATGTATTCTCCTTAGAAGGCTACTGTTGAGGCGCTAGAGGTTGGATTAAATATTTATTTTGTAACATCAAAGTATGTATTGACCCATGAGATTTGAACAAAGCACTAAAAAGATCTCATCATCCAATGCGCACAATCGAAGTTGCAGCCTTGAAGCCAAATGCTACTGTATTTCTGTCTTAGATACAGAGTTCATTTTGGCAAATTCAGCTTTACAAAAAATCCTCAATGCTCACTACTTTCAGTACTCCGTTTGACAGGTACAGATTTTTGAGAATGCCATTTGGGATAAATTCTGCAAGTGAAGTCTTTCAACGTGCAATGGAGCAACTTTTTTCTGGGTATGCTTGTGCTATTATAGTAGACATATTAGTAGGAGGCAATGGTGAAGGGGAGCAAGACAGAAACCTCAGGAAACTTCTGGAAAGAGCACAAAGTGAATCTTTAGCTCAGTACACAGAAATACAAATTCAGGCTACAACATAGGTTCATAGGTTCGTACTAGGCTATCTGCCCTAGGGCATTTATAAGCCTAGCCAGAGTGTGTGTGGCTTTCACCACCCCCTTAGGATGAGAATACTACGCCCATTTAGGGTTTAGTTTACTGTGCCTCTGTCTAGTAGTGACAAAGATGACCCCCGGGGTAATCCTACAATCTCCCATCCACTCGTCAAGATTTCTCTTGAACAGAGAAAGTGAGGGGCTCTGCCTAACATGGACTGGGATTCTGTTCCAGAGTGCAGGGAGCCTCTGGGTTATGAATCTGTCCCTCCAGCACGTCCTATTTATTTCTGTGTTGAGGTTTAAGTCTCTTGCTCTCGTGGATTTGGATTTTCTGAGGTGGAGCATGTCCATTAATTCCGGATTGGACATGGCCTTGTACGTCAGGCACAGATCACCTCTGAGTAGGCGGTATGCGACTGAAGAGAGCTGGAGTTTTTTCAGTCGGGCAGCATATGACATATGTTTAAGACCCTTTATTCTCTTGGCGAGGAACTTTCGGGGTCTTTCCAACTGCTGCAGGTGTCGGGTAAGATGCATCCCAAATGGGGCATTGTACTCAATCATTGGCCTGATAAGAGAAGAGTACAGGGGCACAATGACCTCTCTTGATCTAGATGTGAAACCCTTCATGATAAGGTGGGCAATATAGAAAGTCTTCCTAACCACTTTGGCAATGTGAGTGTCAAATGAGAGGTTACTGTCAACCTGGGTCCCTAGTTACCTCTTCCGTACTTAATGGATTACCACCTATGTGGTAATTTGTGGGTACCTTGTTTTAAGGGTATGACTATACATTTTTTGGCGTTCAGCTTTAGACCATGGTTTTGGCACCAATTATCTGTTTCTATGAGGCCTCTCTGAAGGATGTTTGTGTCCGCTGGGGTATCAATTATGGCGCCCAGTTTGCAGTCATCTGAGAACTTTGTCAGCCACAATCCTCCTATGTTTGCCTGTACCTCGGAAAAATAAATGCCGAACAAGAGGGGTCCCAGGACTGAGCCCTGTGGGACACCGCCTGTAACCGGCTTAGAGTCTGACATAGCTCCAGCAACTCTGACCCTGTGGGTTCTGCCCTTGAGCCAGTTTGCAACCCATCTTGTGACATATGGGTTTACATTTAAGCTGGCGAGTTTGTCTATGATGCCCGAGTGGGGTATTGTGTCAAAGGCTTTTGCAAGGTCAAGGTAGGCTGTGTGAACTGCCTTACCCTCATCAATGGCCTTAGTGACAGTTTCAAAAAAGTCGACCAAGTTCAAAAGGCAGGATCTGCCCTTGACAAAGCCAAATTGGGTAGGATCCAATGTCTGTAGGTCCCCAATGTCTTTGTTTATGAGTTCCATAATGATCCTCTCCATAGCTTTGCAGACCAGGCTCGTCAAGCTTATGGGGCGGTAATTTCCAGGGTCCGTAGAAGCACCGCCTTTGTGAAGTGGGACCACTGTTGCCGTCGCCACTCTTTGGCACGTATCCTGTAGTAAGGCTAAGATTAAACAGCAGCCTTATGTGTGGGTTTAGTTCCTCTTGGAGTTCATGTAGCAAACAGCCTGGACACCGTCTGGTCCCATTGATGCTGTGTTTTTAGCTTTAGAGAGGGCGGCTCTCACCTGGGCATCTGAGATGTTAGGGAGGCTACACTCAGCTGGGATAGTTATTTCTCCTTTTGGGGGGGAGGAGAAATTTGCACTGAACCTGTCTGCCAGAATGTTGGCAATGTCAGTGGGTTCAGTGTATTTTGTGTCATTTTGGACTAACTCTGAGCATATCTGGGAGTTTCCACCCAGGTTTCTAACATAGCTAAAGAAGGCCTTGTGATTGTCTTTTGTATCTTTTGCGATTTTCCTCTCAAAGTTGACCTTGGATGATTTTATGAGTGATAGTAGTTTTTTGCTAGTACTGATCAGATTTGCCTTCCCTTTTAGGGATTTTGCTCCGTCACGTAGTAGCTTCCTCCTCCTGTTGTAAAGTTTGTTTATGGTTGGGGTCCACCAGACCGGGCGCCTGCCTTTGGGGGAATGGGTCTTGGTTTTATTTGGGATTGCATGATCCATGCATTCTTGAAGGTGCCCGTAGAAGGCATTTGTAAAGGATTCAGCAGTGTGGGTTGTGGTTTCCTCAGGCCCAGGGGCCTTGAAGGATACCACTTCAGTCTTAAGAAGTGTGAAATTGGCTTTTGAGAAGTTCTTCACTGTGGTCTTTTGTGCAGGGGGTGGGGGCGGGATGTGGATTTCCAGTGAGATTAATTTATGGTCTGATCTTACCAATGAGGGATATACTTCCGGTGTGGAGCATTTTGTCCCCGTGTTTGTGATGATCAGGTCAAGTATATTGTCTCCTCTTGTGGGAATGGTGACTAGTTGTTCCATCACATTTGAGTTTATGAATTCTAGGAACCTTTGGGCTAGGGTGTTGGGGCTTGAGTAATGTTCCCAGTCTATGTTTGGGTAGTTGAAGTCTCCCAATATGATGGTATTTGGAGAGACATTCATACTCCCTAGTGTCTTCAGGAAGGCTGTGTGGGGTTCCTGAGTTTGAGAGGGTGGTCTGTAGCATGCTACAAACTGTAAGGCAGTTTTGCCCATGGTTAGTTGCACCTGGATGGTCTCCGATGCTTCGTGCGTTGCCACTAACCTGAAGGTGTGGGTATCTTTGATGAATATGGATACTCCCCCTCCTTTTGTGGTTCGGTCCAAGTTTTGGGGCCGGAAAGCATGATATGAGGTAAAACCTGATAGAGCTGGGGTGCTCTCAGGAGCCTTGAACCAGGTTTCAGTCACTGCACAGACATCGATGTTCTCCATACTGAGGAGGGCTTCGAGAGCGTGCATCTTAAGGTTTAGACTTCTGGCATTGAGCAGCATTACCCTTAGTTTTTTTCCACTTGTGTTTTCTAGGGAGGTAGGTTTGTCATTTGAGCCTTGCCTAAAAAAGGCACTATGGGGGTGGCAAGAGCCTTGGCAAATATCCGGAAGCCCAGGAGTGACAGGTGCAAGCCATCCCTTGTGAAGCAGCGTGGCTTGTCGAGCATGTCATCCCAAGCAGACAGACATTGGATCCCCTTAGAATGACACCAGTAATTAAGCCAATTGTTAAAACTGATCACTGTCTTTGTACTGTGGCATCATTCTTGGTGAGGGTAAGATGCTGCTCAGGGTCAGGGTCATACCGGCCTGGGCTACATAATCAGAGAGCTCCTCTATGTCTCTTTTCATGTAGTCCAGGGAGGTACGTCTCAGGTCGTTCACACTGGCATGTACAATGACCGAGTCATATTTGTACTTGCTGTGGAGTGACCTGAGTGCTTGTGTTATGTGGTGGATTCTAGCTCCCGACAGGCAGCTTACTGTGACCTTTTCCTTGTTCAGTCTGGTGAGCGGGACGTCAGTGTGTCTGACTATGAAGTCACCTATTACAAGTGTGTCTGGCATGTTGTTTGGCCTTAAGGGCTGAGACTGTTTAGCACACTGACTTTGTGAACTGTGTGTTGCATGTGCTATGTCTTGAGGTGGCGGTTGCTTGGGTGTCTGCTTTGGAGGCCTCTGTTTTGGTAGATTTTTAATCAGCGCCTCCGAGTATGTTTTTGTGTGTTTGGTTTGCAGTTGTGATAGTTCTATGTGAGACTGGGTTTGTGGTGTGCGTGGTTACCTTCACCTCTTGACTGGTCTTGCCAGTGCTGAGTTGAGAGAGCTCAGCCTCCAGTTTGGCTATATAGTTGCATCTCTCGCATATATTTGTATTTGTTGGGAGGAGGAGAGGGTTGTCTGTGTACATGAGGCAATTGTAACATTGCCTCAAGATTCCAAGATTCACCAGCTGAACAGGAGAGGACGTCAGCAACTGACCCTTTGACATGCTAGAATAGTGAAAAAGATTGCTGTGTGAGTCAGAAAGGACCTATAGGGAAATGAGTACTCAAGGGAGTTTAGGTGAATGAAGTACTTTCTTTTGTTTTTAAGATTGCTTTACCTGTATAAAAAATGCTTTAGGAGCAAGTGCTGAGCTTTTCAGATAGAGTATAGGCTGTTTAGATTGCAAGTAGAGCAGTTCTAAGGGAAAAATTGAAGAGCAGACTTTACGGAGCCAGAAATAGTTTTAACTTGATTAGCCGGCGCTGCCCGCAGCTGCCCTATGAGCAACTCTGCGCTAATTCGCGCAAAAGCATGCTAAAGCGCACACAAATGGGCTTTATAGCAGGGGGTTGAAAAGAGCCAGGAATTGACCCAAAATGGCCAGTAAACTACAAGTTGATGCGCTGGAACCACTCCTCTAGGGACAAATAGGTTGCTCAGTGCTCCCCACTCCCACTGGTGAACTAAGAAGCTTCCTCTTATCCAAATAAGGATATGGATAGCACAGGAACTAAGACAAAGCCCAGAGATCAGCAAAATCTGAAGACTGGACTATTCTAGTGCAGAAAAGCAGGAAAACAAGGATATATTTTTTTTTTTTTTTTTTACAGAGACAGAAGAAAAAGGTACAGTAGCAAACAGTAAATGCTATAAAACGGCTAGCGCAATACAGTGTGTTAGCCTAACAATTAAATTAAACAGAAATAACTTTTTAAAGTGCTGTCAGTTTAGAATCTACACAGGTACAGTAAAAACAATATGCAGAGCTGTATTTTAGGCGAAATGCAGTCAATATGCAGTAATTAAAGCGAAAGCCAGAAAAAATACTTAATAATCAAGGAAAGTCACTCTTTCACTCTCTGCTGCTTGTAGAACTCTGCAGGACACCACGAGGAGCTGTGCTGAGTCTTTTACAAGTGAAAAAGCGTGCAAAAACGGGCTTTATAGCAGGGGGTTGAAAAGAGCCAGGAATTGACCCAAAATTGCCAATAAACTACAAGTTGCTGGGCTGGAACCACTCCTCTAGGGACAAATAGGTTGCTCAGTGCTCCCCACTCCCACTGGTGAACAAAGAAGCTTCCTCTTTTTCCCCCAAACATCTTTGGCTTTGTCATATGTGAACATTTAATAATCTTAATTATATTAATGAAAAAACATACAAAATGAGACCACTTCAGTTGCAGTTTACATCACAGACTCCACTGAAACAACTGTAGTTGCAAACATTATACATCACTTATAAACCATCCAGTCATTGCTAGCTGAGCATTATATACCACATTCAAATCCTGAATCTTAAACTTCGTTCCTGCTCTGCATACAACTGTTCCCACAATTCTCATTTTTTCTATGTAGTTTGCTCCTTCCCTTTTTTAAAGGATCCCAATTCCAGTTGTTTTATCTTTGTTACTATATTCACTACTTCTAGTAAAGTTGGTCTAGACTTTGATTTCTATTTTCTAGTAATTGCTTTTTTGGCAGCTACCATAATTGGACTTAGCAAGGTTTTACTATGAGAGGCAATTCTGATTCTGTAAAATCCTTCAACTCTTAACTGCTATTCACAGCTTCTTCTCTGGTTGAGGGGGTGGGGTGGGAGGGTGGCCTAATGGTTAAGGTGTTTGCCTTACAAACACAAGGTGCAGGGTTTGAGTCTCACAAGGGATAATTGGCTAAGCTTAAAATAGCTCACAAGGGCAGTTAGCTTAGTACTAATCTATGAATCTATGATAAAAGTATGCCTGGCCTGTGTACAAGACTAAAGGGACAAAAACATTTTAATGGCTTGTATCTTAGTATCCATATCCGTATAATAAAACTTCCAGTTTCTTAGTTTTTGTACTACCTTCTGTTTAGTGTCTTCCTACATATCCTTAGCTGCCACCAGAGTAATTTCTAATCCATACTCCTAAATGCTTCATTTCATTATGTCCCCATAAATATGGATATTGTTGAGCCAATTCATGTGTGGGTACATAATTTACTGCTGTTGCCTTTGTTTTAGCTTTATTAATTTTGTATCCAGAGACTATCTGTAACAGTCTTAAATGTTCCACAACAATGTAATGCCTCTTTCCGGTTTTGTCATGCACACAATAATATCTGCAAATACAGCCAGCTTTTCCTGACTACAATACCAATTAACCCCTTGAATTTCTGAGTCCCTTATTTTCTTAGTTAATAAATAGTTCTAAATGTAATGCAAACATCAAAGGGGAAAGCGGACAATCCTGCCTGGCTCCTCTACTCAAGCAGAGATTATTGGAGAGGACTCCACCCAGTTTTAATTCGTGCTTTCGATCCCTCACATAGTCTTTCTCAAATCAAGCTTATAATTGTATCAGGGAAAGCAAATGCTTTCATTGCCCTGCTCATTAAGTCTCAGTCTACTCTGTCAAATGCTTTCTTGCACCAAGACCCACCAGTAAATGTGGTACTTTTTTACATTCGGCTTCCCTCGGGATTATCAATGTTCTGTTAATATTCAAATGTTTGCCTCCCCTCCAGAAAACCACACTGATCCATATCTATCAATTGTGGTACCACTTTTTCCCATTCTTTTAGCCATTATAGACAAACTTTATAAACATTGAAACAGGCCTGTATGAAGCTGGATCCGATGGATCTTTACTGTCTTTAGGTATTACCATTACCACCCCTTTATTCCAAGATGCTGGTACTTCTCCTCTTAAAATACTGTTAAATAAAACCTTCCATATCTTTATCAGTTTTCCCTCCTAACTTCCACAGGAACAGCATCTATTACGGGGGGGCTTTCCTGTAGATTAGTTATACATTGGATAGCAAGGGATGAGACAAAAATGGCTAACTGTTAGTAACTGAGCCTCATCTACTTCTAACTTTGGCATATTTAATTCTTCCATAAACACTTACGTGTGTACCTTTTCCTGATTTCCATACATCTCTGCTTTATACAAAATTTTCATAAAATTTCCTAAATATTTTTAATACTTCTACAGGGTCTCTCTATCTTCCTTGTTATAGGGTCCCCAAGCTTGGTGACTGCTCTTGCTACTTTCTGTTGCCCGAGTTATTGTGCTACAGAATCATCATCAAAAAACAGTTGCTTAACAGCAATCTTTCTAAACTCGTGCATATTACTGAGGTAATCCTGTATTCACTGTTTAGCATTCTGGAGTTGCTCCTTTTCTTGTTCTGAGAGATTCCCTCTATTTTGCAATACTTCAACATTTGTCAGCCCCTCTAAACAATTCTTGTTGAGGGGTTACTTATGTTGGTCATTTATTTACTAGTTCAGGCCTATGATCAGACCCTTCTAAGCAAATAGCCATTCTCAAGATGCCAGTTCCATACAGTGTTAAAGTCCTGCAATATTTTCTTGGCATGGTTAACTACCCAGGCAAGTTCATTCCAGACTTGAGCCAACTTTCAACACAGCTGAAGAGAGCTGACACGTAAAGATGCATCATGGTCTTGGTTAAAGCAACACCAAACAGCATCTGATGTCCTGAAACAGAGACTTGCTAGTCCACAAACTCTCAGATACTATGATGATTTTCAAAAACCAGTTACACTTTCCTGTGATGCTTTTAAATTTGGTGTTGGTGCAGTCATTCTGCAAGAGTATCAACCGGTTGGTTGCCTATGCATCGAGAACTCTTACCCAAACTGAAATGCAGTATGCCCAGATCAGAAAGAGCTTTTGGAAATTGTGTTTGCATGTTTGAAGTTCCACGATTATGTTTATGGTAGACCTAGCCAGAACGAAACAGACCACCAACCTCTAGTCACTATCTTGAGAAAGCATATGCATTAAAATCCAAACAGACTGCAATGTATGATACTGAGATTGCAAAATTATAATTTCACTTGTCTTTAAGAAAGGCAAACTTCTTTATCTTGCTGATACATTATCCAGATCACCAGAACCACAAGAACATGAGAAGGACAATCTTGATTTTAAAGCCATGGAAGTGAGAAAGTTTTCTTCAACATGTCTTGATGAACTGGGAGATCACATAGCCACAGAACCAGTTTTACGAAGGCTGAAACCCCTTTGGCCGTCAAAGCAATCTAGCTTACCTCAAGAAGTGCAACCTTGTTTTCCATACAGAGATGAGATCTTGTCTGATAATGGTAGCATTATGAAAGGTACAAAAGTAATTGTTCCAAAATCCTTGCAACCACAGTATATTACTAACTTGCATCATGGTCACCCAGGAACAGACTACCAAAAAGAAGGGCAAGAGGACTAGTACTTTGGCTGTCTATGTCACAAGACATTGAGAGATCACTTTCATCTTGTTCCATGTGTAATGGTACAAAGCCACATCAACAGAAGGAACCACTTCAGGTAAATCAGATTCCTGAACTACCTTGACTGACAGTAGCCACTGACATCGTAGTGGAATGGTCAACATTATTTGGTATTAGAAGACTTACTCCAATTTGTTTGAGACTGACCTACTTCCTAACCTAGCATCCATTTTGCAGTACACGTCCGCACAAAGTTATTTCTGACAATGGCACGCAGTTTACAAGCAAACAGTTCAAAAGATTTGCTGAAGAATGGGACTTTGTTCATGTCATGCGTAGCCCTGAGTAGCTGCAGTCAAATGATTTGGCAGAACGTGCAGTTCAAAGTACAGTTACTAGAGAAGTCAAAACAAGATAATAGTGATGTTTTCCTGAATCTCAGAAATGTTCCTAGTGATAAAACATCTTGGTTCACCTGCCCAGAGACTTCTGTCATGACAAACTAGAACCACATTAGCAATCAGTGGTCAACCGTTGGTTCAATGTGTTAAGAACAGGTCAATGAAAACCAATCTGTTGAAGAAGCGCTTAACCCAGAAGTCCTACTATGATAAAACCAGCAAACCACTCAATCCATTATGAAAAGAAGTGGCAAGGATGCAAACGTCCAGAGGTTATGAACGGATTGGAGTTGTGAAGAGTATTTTGCTCAGAGCCGAAATCACACTGTGGAATCACAAGGAGCAGAGTTTAGGCAAAACCTAGTGTCTGAGCCTATACCACAACACATAGCCTGTGAGAAAAACTCAGAGCAAGTTGTCCGGTGTTCCAATTCCAGAGGAAGTTCCAGAGAATACTCGTGTTCCTGTGAAGAATCTAGAAGTTTCCGATACGAGTTGTTCACCAAAAACTGTCCCTGTTGCTAAATTCAGCCCAGATTATGTTATGAGATATGGTTGTATCTCTTAACCATGTAACAGATACACAGCAACTTGGACATGAACATTGCGTTTTGTTTCCAATGTCTATCATAATGCATGTCTAACTAATGTTTTAGCAAGGACAATCTTTTTAAGAGGGAGGATACAGATCAATGTGTGTGCATGTACCTTTAAGAAGCTATCGAAGGGCTTGCACAAGTGTATAAATACTGAGCATGTGCGTGCCCGACTACCATTTTGTAATAAGCTGTTGAGATGTAAACATGTACGCAAGTAATGTCTGTCTGTTAACAAGTTTGTTTGCATTTTATGATGCTGACATCCATCCTGATGCGTTTCTATGTATTAAAGCATCTAAACGAAGTACCCTCCATGCTCGTCATATATGTTAGAGCGGGACTAGCGACAGAGGTTGCCACTCCTCTGTAACAACCTGCCAATTCATGTAAAACAGAGCTCCTCAATGACCCTATTTAAACGCAACCTGGACAACAGGATGGGAAACCATAAATTTACACAAGGGTATCACCGATGTCCCTCAGACGGGCAGCCGGTGCGGATCTTAGACTCATGCGCAAACATACACTATACATCTTGGTCCATAGCAGAAAAAGGGTATAACATGGCTAGGCTTGTACAGGTCTTGGGGCCAATAGCCTAGTATCCTCCTATGATCCTCTGACTGCCCTAATAGCACTTCAAAGTCCATGTGCATAATGCAGCTTGTGTCGTACTGTAATAGTCTGGCTAATTCAGAAAGGTATGAGCAACTCTGGTCAAGGCCTACATACACTTTTCTGTGCTCCACAATCATGGCAAAGACAGACTCACTGAAGTTTCATCCAACATTGTCATGATTTCAGAAACAGGGTCTTCAGCAACACACAGTACAGTAATAAAAGGATTGGGTACGGCAGGTGAGCTCACTAGTTAAAGCTCAGCTGAGTCAGTGTGGGGAAAGGGGGGGGCATACGTGCAGCTGTTGCAGTGTGCTTCTAAACCCTATAGTATACACTGGAGTGATCTGTTGCATCCCTTCAATTTTCTGTGAAATATTACCAGTCTAAGTTATGTTGATGTTGCTCAGCCTATTACACCAAAGCTTCACCATTTCTTGGACTTCAGATCATTTCTACAGTGCACCTGCAACAGTTTCCTCTCAACTCCCTGTCCTTAATTCCAGGTTTGTGAATTGTAGAATATGGTGTGGAGCAACACTTGCATAGCTACTGCGCATCAGGACTCTTAAGTAAACAGTAATGTACACTGTCACTCCACAAGGGACTAGCTATTGATTCACAGAGGGCCCTGGTATGAGCCTTGTGCAACTTCAGACAGTGCAAAAACCCAGAAAGCTGCAGCGTCTCAGTTTGTGATACATCTTCACTCTCGTACACCAATTATATTAATACTAAATCAAAGCAATGTTGCATTCTCACGTTCCTTCATTTCCTGCATATTTCATGTATGCTGATACCCTCTACCATGCGTGTTCTCACACTGTTCCAGTGTTTTGTGACTCTGGAAATAGCACCTTGTATACAGACACCACTCTCTCTTAAAAGTCTCTTACACTGGAGTGTTTCTACATGGGCCTTCACTGAAAATGGACTCTATTTTAACTAGGATACTTTGACCAAGCAAACAGCTAGCTAGCATCACAAGTGAAAAACAGAATAACCATTTGGAGTCTAAAAAGAAAAACTGCAAAAACTATAAAGACTTTACAGAAAATATGGAACTGGAAGATATAAAAACAAAGACGGACTGTGCTTACATTTGGTCTACTGCAATAGAAAGGCAGATGACTTAACACTTACAAGGCTGCAATAGAAAGAGAGATGACAACACGTACAAGGTTACTAAAGAAATATTTCTTTTAACATCTAGCACTGGCGACTCATGAGGGTCAAAAATAAATTTGAGAAAAAGCCACAAGATTAATAAGAAAATGCCACTTAAAGCTAAAGAATAAATTGTGCTTAGAAAGAAATGACGGAATGATGAAATTGCTTGCTTGAAAAACACAACAGTGCACAGTATGACAAACTTTAAGAAATGCAGAAAGGTAAAGTGAAGCAGAAAAGTCTTGCCACCATGCCTTAAACATGAATGCAAACACCACCTTACAGAACTAGACAACAGCACAAGAAAGAAGCAAAAAAAAGTATTCTATAGCTGAGCAGTGGTGTTTGGCCTTGAAATGAGTGATCCAAACTGCATGAGAGGGAGACAAAATATTTTACAGCTGAAAAGCAGTGTTTGGCCTTGAAATGAGCAATGATGCCCTCAAGGTAGCAACAGAAAACAGAAATACAAGAATATGAGATTTTAAAAGGAATGCGGACAGTGTCCTAAAATGACTCACTACGAATAGATAGATCAGAATTCTGTGTTATATACATATATATTTTTTTCAAGAAATACATGGCAAGCCTGCTCTAACCCTATAATGCAGTCAGAACTCCAAAAATGGGTCTTATGCCAAATGCTAAATGTGTTTACAGAAACTTGTGCAAAAAGGTCTCATTGCTTTTAACAGTACAAAATTTATAGTGCAATGAAAACCTTACCACTCCTGCCTAAAGTGGTTGTTAATATTTAAAGCTTGACTTTTACTACTGCACCCTAGCTAAATAAGATGAAACAGCACAATTAAGAACTTGATTTAAAAGATAAGCAATTTATGCCTCAATCTTGCTCCATGCCAACTCCGATCTTTTCAACACAGCCTTACCAAATCATACAGGTTCATAGGTTGGTACTAGGCTATTGGCCCTAGGGCCAATACAAGCCTAGCCATAACAATGCCATGGCCATTTCTTCCCACAATATTTACTTCCCTAGACCCCTGTCTAGCAGGGAGACAGATGATCCCCAGGGTAAATTTCCTATCTCCCATCCAGTTGTCAAGGTTTCTTCTGAAGAGGGCAAAGGAGGCACTCTGCTTGACATGTATGGGCAAGTCTAATCCAGAGTATAAGGAGTCTCTGGGTCAGTAACCTATCCCTCCAGCATGTTTTATTCATTGTGATGACAAGGTTTAGGTCCCTGGAGTGAGTGTGTGACTTTGATATATTGGGATTTCTTTAAGTGTAGCATGTCCAACAGCTCTGGGTTTGACATGGCCTTGTATGTTAAGCAGAGATCACCTCTGAGTAGACGATATGCGACAGAGTACAGCTGGAGTTTTTTTAGTTGGTCAGCATAGGGCATCTGCTTTAGGGCTGTGATTCTTTTAGTGAGGCGTTTCTGCGGCCTTTCCAGTTGTTGCAGATGTCTTGTGCAGTACATACCAAATGGGGCGCTGAACTCTATAATGGGTCTAATGAGGGAGGAGTATAGCGGGACAATGACCTCCTTTTTTCTGGATGCAAAGCCCTTAGTGAGGAGGTGTGCCACATAGGATTTCCTGACTGTTGTGGCGATGTGGTTATCGAAGGTGAGACCACTGTCCACCTGTGTTCCTAAGTCTCTTACCACACTTTTGGTGTTGTGTACTGCCACCTATGTGGTAATTCATGGGTACGTGGTTTTTCCCAAAGGGGATAACTATACACTTCATGGCATTGAGCTTGAGCCCATGGCTCTGGCACCAAGCATCTGTTTCTGTAAGGCCGTTTTGTAGAATATCCACATCATTTGGGGACTCAGTAATTGCTCCCAGTTTGCAGTCATTTGCGCACTTTGTTAGCCAGAGTCCCTTAGTGTTGGCCTGTACTTCAGAGAAGTAGAAGACAAATAAGAGTGGTCCCAGGACTGAACCCTGAGGTACTTCACTTGTCTGGAGCTGGATTTGGAGTCTGCTACTTTTACAGTGTGGGTTCTGTCAGTAAGCCAGTTGGCAACCCATCAAGTGACGTAGGGATTTATGCCCAGCTTAGTAAGTTTATCTATGATTCCAGAGTGGGGGATGGTGTCAAAGGTCTTGGCGAAGTACAGATAGGTTGTGTGGACCGCCTTACCCTCGCCCATGGCTCTGTTGACTGATTCGAAGAAGTCAATCAGGTTCAGGAGACATGATCGGCCCTTCACATACCCAAACTGGGTGGGGTCCAGTGTTTGAAGGTTGCCAATGTCTTGGTTTACGAGTTCCATAATACGTTCCATGACCTTGCTGAATAGGCTCGTCAGACTGATGAGACGGTAGTTCCCAGGATCCAAAGTGGATCCCCACTTGTGAAGTGGGATAACTGTAGCTTTGCGCCACTCAGTGGGCACGGAGCCTGAGGTGAGGTTATGATTAAACATGACACTTAGGTGAGGTGCCAGTTCATTTTGAGTTCATGTAATTCACAGCCCGGATGTCATCTGGTCCCATGGATGCTGTATTCTTAGCTTTGGAGAGTGCAGTTTACCTGTGTGGCCGTGATTACCGGAATATGGCAATCTTTCGGTATTGAGATGGTCCCTTTAGGGGGCAAGAGGGGGGTGAAGCTGGCACTGAATCGATCTGCAAGGATATTGGCAATGTCCTTGTGATCAGTATGTTTAATGCCATCCTGTTGTAGCTCAGAACAGATCTGAGTATTGCCATTTACATAGCTCTAGAATGCCATGCTTTTTTGTTTTTTTCTGATTGTGGGCAGCACGATTCCCCCGTTTGTGTACCTACCAACCTCATGCTTTGACATGCAATGCATCAATTAAGCCAGCTTGCATGTAAATGCAATCATATGAAAATTTTAAACTCAGGATAAATCAAGGAATATGATAGAACTGACTCTGCATTACAGGTCTCCTGACCTTCAAAAGTGACAGAAATATAGAGTAGCTATCAATGTTCCGATCTCCCCTCCACGATCTAGCCTGCGTGAAGCAAGGCATTATTAGATGCCAGAAAATATGAAAACAGGAATGGAATGCAATATGTTGTTTTTCATGCCTAGATTAGATAAACGTATACCATTCTTTTGCGTGTGTGTTGCACTTACACACGCACACACATGCACCCCGACACACACACACACACACACACACACACACACACACACACATGCAGTCCGACCCAAGCGCACACACACCCTTCAACCCCCCCACACACAGATCCACAGTCCCCACACACACAGACCCACAGACCCCCACACAGACAGAGCCCCCCACACACAGACACAGAGCCCCCCACACACAGACACAGAGCCCCCCCCTTACTTTTGTCCACCACATTATCAACATTTTTTGAATCACTTTAGGTAGGCTTGACATCAAACATTAAAATCACTTTCAATGAAGCTTCAATTTGATGAATTTTATCTAATAAAAACTGCATCCGTTTTTCATTGTCACTGGTAATAACATCCTGTAGGCAAGCTTTTCTGGACTTTGTACATTAAAAAAAAGTGCATCCGTAATGCATATTGATAATCCATATTGATAACTTAAAATGGTTTGGTGTATCAAAAAAGTGAGGGGGAACTCATGCTTAGCCCCCTCTCCCAAAAGGCAGTGAATATTTAAGAATAGACCAGGGGAACAAACTGATTTAGGATTACAAGACGCATTCCTGGAGAACCCAAATGTCTAGCAGTCAGATAGGCTCAGTCACCGTCTTCTAAAGCTTTACAAATGTTTCCTCAGTCCATTGTTCCATCATAGGGGGGTGCCTTGTTGTGATTTTTTTTTTGTATCCCAGACCAAAAGTACAGCAACTTATTTTGTTGTATGAAACTGCAAAATGTTGGTGCTATAAATCACTTCATTGATTTCACTTAAGAAAAACAAGCAAATTCTTAATTCTTTAGTGTCATCTTTCAAGGAATAAAAAATCCCAGAAAATAGATATATAACAAACAATGAATACTATCTCAAAGACAATCAACCAATAGAAACATCCAGTCAGTAAAATCATTAACAAATCCCAGTCAATGCTTTCCAGGTGCAAACTACACATTCATGCTAACAAGACAATTGAATATGATATTTGATAAGATACTTAAGTCCATCTTTCAAAAACACTCTATTTTAGAATAAATCTATCTTAGTAGAGTTGCTTTTAAGCAGTCAGTTTTATTGCTTTGCATACCTCTCAACCTGAAAACAGAATCAAATGTCTCTGAAAAGTAGAACATCTAGCTAAAAATGTGGACATTTAATTTGCAAAAAATCTGAATATGAAATAGCACACTTCCAGCTTCCAGAAATAATGTGGGATACTACTCAGAAACATATGATCTGAAGTAGTTAACTTCATTCATCAACCTGTGGGTATCGGATCCGAGCCAACAGCTTTATTCAGCTAAGATCTGAGCTCCAAGCTCCTCCCTCTTACCCATAACCCCCCTGCTATCCTCCTCAGTCCTCAGATCTGGTTTGCCGTGGCTTATTCAAGCAACTAATACGAGTTCCAGGTGTAGGGTTTCGTGAGTTTTGAAAATAATTTTCTCTAATTGTTTTTACCTAGTTTTAGTTTAACGAGTGAGTGTTGTTCCCTTTTGTAGTCGTTTTAGCCAAGTTTGTGCGTTACATCTTTATATTTTCTTAGTTTACTAGTCTCCCTCTTCCCATGTGTGTGAAGGTGTTTGGGTTAGGCCCTTTTTACAATTATGGCCAAGGCCCCTAAAACTTTCTTCTCTAAAGGCACCGAGTGTGGCCATAAGCTATCCCCGGCGGATGGCCACACTCTTATCTGTCTTAGGGTTGACCACCTTTCTTCGGGCTGCACTATTTGTGCAGCCTTCAACCCCAGGGCTTTGAGGGATAGGAGGTCGAAGCTGATTCTGGTGGGACTTCTGCCCCCGAACTCTGCTTCGTCCTCTTCTCCCTCTGCGGCACCGGCTGCTACCGCAGTGGTTCCGCCAGCCATCCCTGCTCCCCTGGCCGGGACTCACCCTCCCACAGAGGCTCAGGAGGAGGGGGAATCTAGGAGGGAGACAAAAAAGGACACGCACCACAAGCGGCGAGCCAAAGCTTCCTCTTTGGCTCCACCAGCGAAGCAGCTAGTCTCTCCTAGGGCCTCCGGGCCTTCTCCTTCCCAGCTCCATTCTCCCAGTTTTTCCCCGGGGCCGGAGGAGGAGGAGACCCGGTCGCCTTTGAGGCTTCACTCCAGGCCTACCTCGGTGGCCTCATCGAGGTCTACAAGAAGCTTGTCAGATGCAGATATGGACCGGATGATGCGTAGGTTTCACCAGGCCCAACTGCAGATGGGAGTGATCCTGCCTCCCCCCTCCAGGGGGGAGCTCGACCCCCTTTTTTGCCCAGATTGCTCCTTCTCTGACCCACTTTCGGGGTTCGGAGCCAGGGGAGGCTCGGCGCGGCGCCGATAGTACTCCCTTCTTCGGCTTCAACCGTACCCTAGAGCTTCAGATCCGGAGGTGTTGGTGTGTCTTCGGCTCAGTCTTGGTCGGAGCACACTGGCCCTTCGGATCCGAATGCATCGGCGCCGGCTCCGGTCTGCACCTCTGATCCAAAGGGGCTGCTCTCTGAGCTTAGAGAGCAGTTCTCCTTCGGCGTTCGATGTTGTGGAGAGGGTTTTGTTGAGTGACTCGAGGCCCCAGGCTCCTGCTGCAGTTCCACCCATCACTCCCTCTCAGACGGGCCTACCTTCCATCACTCGGCCCCAGGGACAGCCTGCACCTACGTCCCAGATGGTTCCCTTAGAGGAACAGGATGTGGTTGGTAAGGCATCCTCGCGAGGAAGTTCCTCACAAACGTAAGTGCAAGAGGAGGCACTTGGACTCACCTGAGTCCCTGACAGAGGACACTGAGGAAGGGGAAGGTTCCCCAAGGTCACCCCCCGAGGTCTCCTTCGGAGACATTATGGAAATGCTTCGCATTAGAGGGGAGAGGTCAGCCCAAAAGCCTTCCTCCGATGAGTCTGTGTTTCTGGAGGCGTTTGACGCAGGCCCATCTACCTCTTGGGTGTCCCCTCCCCGCTGATCCACTGGTAGATCTGATTACTACCAGGGCATGGAAGGAACCGGACACTGTGGAGCCCATACCAAAGAAAGACCTGATAAAATTCTTAGCCCAACCACAGACAGGACAGTTTGGAGAAAGGGTGCTCCAGTAGATGCCATGTTGGTGGCGGCTGCCACCAAAAAGGAACTGGCCCAGGAGAGTTCCTTGGTCCATCGTCCAGACAAGGAGTCTTGGACGATGGACCGCATAGGGAAGCGGATGTTTGCTTCAGCCACCTTCTCTGCAAGGTCGCTGAACTACATGGCACATGTCATACAACTCCAGCGGGATCTTATCAAGGAATACGCAGGGTCGCCCCAGAGTCCATGTCGGCTGTGGATAAGAAAGTATTCTCAGCCCGAATGGCCACTCGTCCATTTCGAACACTATGCGTCTCCTTTCCCATGCCACGAAAGGAGCCGCTAGAGCTAGCGGAGCGGGCATTGTCTTACGGCGGCATGCCTGGCTCCGCCTCTGCGACTTTGCGGAACCCTTCAAGGCATCCTTCGCAAATGCCCCTTTTGACTGCTCTTCGCCGTTTGGCAAGACCATCTGCGACACGCTGGTCCAGAGCGAGAAAGACGTTGTCTGTCGTCGGAATCCACTTCTCGGCTCCCCAAAGGTCCTTCTCCAGGAACCAAAGGGGACAAAAAAGATGTGGTTCTGGAAATCTCACTAGTCCCGTTTTGCTCCGGTCCCCTCATCCTTCAGAGGCAGAGGAGGACAGGGTGGATGCCGGCCCAGAGGCAGAGGGGGTCCGAAGAATTTTGGGTCGAGAGAACCCTTTTCGGATCGGTGCACAGCAACCCTGAGGGGTTACCAGACTGCTCCACTCTGGAGGCAGTAGGGGGGGGTGCTTCTCGAGGCACCTAGCAGTTTGAGTGTCCATTACAACGGATCGCTGGGTGCTTCGAATCATATCCAGAGGTTACACTATCCCTTTTCAGAATCGTTCTCTCAGACCCCGGAGCCTCCCCGATGTCCCACCCAATCAAAGGGAGGCAGCAGCAGCAGAAATACAGCAGCTGCTAGAAAAAAAAAAAAAAAAAAAAGAGCAATCCAGCCCGTCCCCCAACACCAGTCTGGATCAGGCTTCTACTCCAGGTTCCTTTTGGTGCCAAAAAAGACGGGAGACTTAAGACCAATCCTCGACCTGTCCCTTCTGAACCTAGCGGTCGCCAAAGAAAAATTCCAGATGGTCACCATTCAATCCATTCTCCCACTCCTACAGGAGAACGACTGGATGTGCTCTGTTGACCTCAAGGATGCGTACTACCACATTTTAATGGACACACGATCCAAGAGGTTTCCCCGCTTCCGGCTGGGAGCCAGTCACTCTCAGTTCAAGGTCCTTCCCTTTGGTCTCACCACAGCCCCCAGGGTGTTCACCAAAGAAATGGCAGTTGTAGTGGCCCACCTGAGGCTTCAGGGGATACAGGTCTTTCCATACCTAGACGACTGGCTCCTGACCGCCCCCAACAGGCATCTACTCTGTTCAGCCAGGAATTACTTACTTCACATGGCCTCTCATCTGGGAATATCTCCATGGCGGCTGCCATCAATCTTTCATCATTTGCTCGTCTAAACATGAGGGTCCTGCAATGGACTTTGCAGGTCCAATGGTCTATCCTGCAACATCCGCTAAGTATGACTATTCCCCTCAGCAATGTTTGCAAGAGGTCCCTACTCTGGTGGATCCAATCCTCAGATCTCTGGGAAGGGCGTCCCTTTTCTATGACCTCACCCCAAGCCACGGTGACCACGGACGCTTCTCGCCTCTGGTGGGGGGGGGGGCACTGCATGGGCAGAACCATCCAAGGCAGGTGGACACACTCAGAGACCTTGTTGCACATCAATGTCCTAGAGACGAGGGCGGTGCCGTTAGCATTGCAAGCACTCCAGGCCCTTCTTCCCGCAGGGACAATTGCGATTCAGACAACCATGTCTGTAGTCTGGTACATTAACAAACAGGGGGGAATCAGATCCTATACGCTGTGTCGAGAGGCCATGAGATCTTCACCAACCGCTTTCTCAAAGCAACGCACATTCCAGGTCGGTCCAACATTTTGGTAGACAAGCAGAGTCTAACCATCCTCTCACCTTACGAGTGGTTTCTGAACCAGAGAGTAGCGAAGCAGATCTTCCTCAAGTGGGGTCAACCTTGCTGCGATCTTTTCACGTCGCCTTCAAATGCAAAGTGCAGGGAGTACTTCGCTCTACTTCCCCCACCAGGGGAATCCCCCAGAGATGCTCTAGTCCATGCTTGGCCATCCAGTCTACTTTATGCTTATCCACCTCTTCCCCTCATGGTAAGATTCTTGCAGAAAGGTAGTCTGTTGGGGAGCAGAGTGATCCTCATAGCCCCATTCTGGCCTCGTCAAACGTGGTTCCCCTGCCTATGGTCTCATCTGGTGAATCCTCCATGGATTCTGGATCCCACTCCGGATCGGATTTCTCACCCCCTGGAATTGATAACTTCAAACCTGGACAATCTCAAGCTCACAGCTTCGTTGATCCAGTTCCAATCATAGCTAGGACTCCGGGTATCTCCTCTTCTGTCAAAGCTATTCTAGTAGCCGCTCAGAAACCTTCTACCAGGAAGGTCTACAAGAGCAAATGGAAACGTTTTTCGATCTGGGTGGAACAGACATATGGACCCCTTTACAGCCCCGACACCAGCTGTATTAGAGTTTTTGTTGCACCTATTCGATCAAGGTGCCAGCTCCTCCACCGTCAAAGTCCAATTAGCAGCAATTTCACACTTTCATGTGGGAAGTGATCTCTGTTCATTAGCTTCTTCCAAGATCTGCAAAACGTTCATTAAGGGTACCTTCCTGTTAAGGCCTCCTGTAAAGGATGCAGTCCCTCAGTGGGATTTAACCCTTGTTCTTCAGGCTCTTACTGGCCCCCCCCCCCCTTTGAACCTGCAGCTTCAGTGGATCTTAAATACTTATCTTGGAAGATGGCCTTTCTCATTGCCATCACTTCGGCCAGAAGGGTTTCAGAGCTTAAAGCCCTTTGCGCCAAACTTCCATATCTGGTCTTCCATAAAGATAGAGTTTCCCTCAGGACCAATCCCTCCTTCTTACCTAAAGTCACCTCAGAGTCCAACATTAAGCTTGCCAGTGTTTTTCCCAAATTATCAAAACAAAGATGAATACAAATTACACTCTTTAGATGTGCACAGACAATTGAGGTCCTACTTACACAGGACTGCTGGTCATAGAAAACCTGAGCAACTCCTTGCATCCTTTGCGAAACCCTTTATGGGTAAACCTGTGTCAAAAGCTACATTGTCCAGATGGATTTCACAATGTATACTTCTTGCATATAAGAGTTCTGGCCGACCAGAACCTGTCGGAGTTCACGCCCATTCTACTCTATCGATTTCAACTTCTGCTGCCTTTTGGTCCAGGGTATCCTTGGATGATATTTGTTCTGCAACCACTTGGACTTCATCCCATACCTTTATTACACATTACAAACTGGATTTAATTTCCAGAGGAAGGGCGTCCTTTGGATCTGCAGTGCTCCGGAATATTCTTCCATGAGGACCTCCCAAGTTTAGGTAGCTGGGGACTCTGTCCCACAGGTTGATGAACAAATGAAGTTAACTACTTCAGATAAAGAAGTTATGTACTTACCATAACATTCCATCTGAGTAGGTAACTTCATTTGTCAGCAACCAACCCCCCCTCAGTCCCCCTAACCTGTAGCTCGCCTTTTTAGGACCTTGTGTTCTCTGTACCAGATAACATCAGGTTAGGAAGTTTAGTTGATCTTGATTGTAGTAGATTACAAGACTAAGCAAACGTGATCTGAGGACTGAGGAGGATGGCAGGGGGTTATGGGTAAGAGGGAGGAGCTTGGAGCTCAGATCTTAGCTGAATAAAGCTGCCGGCTCGGATTCGTTTCGGATCAGATACCCACAGGTTGCTGACAAATGAAGTTACCTACTCAGATGGAACGTTATGGTAAGTACATAACTTCTTTAAAAAAACAGTGACAAAAATAATGTAAAAATATAAGCACATTAACAAAGAGCTGGTGAAAAAAAATTGGCAGACTACCTGTACTGCAAAATTCTCTCAAGAAAAATTGTTGCTGCAAAAAAAAATAGGAGGAGATTTAATGAAAGTATCATTTTTAAACACTTTTGCCACTAGTATGGTTGGTCATGTGCTTTGGTTTTCTGGAAAAGGTTCTTCCCAGGACAGAATCCAATAGACATAGGATGAATATATTTCTGTGGGAAGGGGATGACTGACTTCTGAAGGTTAATATGAAAACACAGGCCAGGTTGGAGATTGTGGACAGTTTGTATAGACCTGGTATCTGGAAAGAGTCCAGAAAGACAAGACCATCATCCAAATATAAAAAGATGTGAATGCCTTGAAGCCTGCAATAAGCACTTCAAAGCAAAAGTCCTAAACCTTCGAGACTTCGTTGCAGACTAAGGAGCCACACTTATGTCCTCCCATTGTTCACTTGTAAATTGCTTTTCTGGTCTCTCTTCAATCTTTTCAAACCTCTTCTGATGGATTCTTATAGTTATCATGCAATGTTTTATATACCCTAATTGTCCCTTTTTAAAGGGCAGCTTCCGTTCTAGATTCAACTAAACCCCACCAGAGCAGATCTTTCACCGGATTCCACTATTCCTTTCTCTCTACCTACATAGATATCAGTCCCTTTCAGGGAAAGCAGTCTCTAGTCTACATTCCAAACATCATCTTAGCCTCAACCAACTCCATTACCTTTCCCTCTCTAGTTATTAGCAACCAATACCTTGGTTCTTCTGACAGTTCTCCAGTAAACTTCAGCCCCCTCTTGCTCATCTTCTGTACTCTTACTTGCAGTCATCCTCATTGGTAAAAATCGCCATTCTCCGTTCTCATGTTGGATTAGTTTAGAATATTTCCTGCTACCGTATGAATATAATATGCTGCATAGTTACTGTTCTCTGTAAGTATCTCCATCCAAAATTCCACTTTCTATATTTCTTGATCCCCCACCTATTTCATCATTACTTTCATTTTGAATTATAACCTTCTGACAGAGTTATGCGTACAAGCCTTAACTGTGTAGCTTTAAAACATCCCATCAACTCAGGAAACCCTAAAACCATCTTACTCTATTGGAAGGATTAGCTTATCCCTTTTAACTCTTGCAGTCTGCCACTCCAAGATAAAATGCCTTCAATTGTCCACAACTACTACTTTCATTGATAATTTATGGGTCAGACATACTTTTAATTTAGGAACTAAACATTTTCATTGCTTATATTATATTACTAGCCATAAAAAAACAAACTGGAAACTATTGTTTATTATCTTTGTTTATTCACTTCCCACACATACTTAGCTGCCATAAGAGATGCTTTTTTAATCCATACTCATAAATGCATCATCTTATTGTGTCCCCATAAATAGGAGTATTGCTGTAGCAATGTGATTGTGGGTACATAACTTATTCGAAACAGTCTCAAAATGTTTCCCCAACACATTTTGTACCTGAAAAATGCAGAAAAAGATCTGCAAATAAAGCCAACTTTTCTCGATTACCACAAGAAATACGTTCTTGCATTTCTGAAATAACCTACTTTCTTTGCCAATGGCTTCAAAAATACAGCAAATAATAAAGGGGAAGGTACCTCTGCCTGGTTCCTCTGTTTAAACAAACTTACCAGAGAGGTACCCTCCCAATTTTGGCAACACCTTTGCCATTTGGTCAGCTAGGATAGACAACACTTTCTAATCATGATTTAAAACTGAAATGGATCTGTATGAAGCTGGGTCTACTGGTAAAACTGCCATCACAGCTTTCTTCAAAGATGTTGATGTCTCCCCTACTTTTAAAATATTGTTAACCAGTTTTCCAGATCTTCATCACTTCCTACCATCTTACCTTCAAAACATTCAAAGGAATACCATCTGTTCATGGAGACTTGCTTGAAAATTTATTATACATCACAGTTTTATCTCATCATCTACCTGTTAATTGTTGAGCTTCATATACCTCTAACTTTGGCATAATGAAGTCTTCCATAAATATTTGTGGGTGTTCTTTTTTGACTTCCAGATTTCTCTACTTATACAAATGTTCATAATATCTCTCTAAACTTCTTCAGGATCACTGGTTGTTTTTCCTTGTACATGTTCCCTATTGAAAGGCCTCATATTGAGCACAAAGGACAATCGATAAGGTTTCTAACTCACCTGCTCATGGACAAATCAATGCATGCAGTTTTATTAACTCACTGATGTGGACCATTTAAATTAGGTCAAAATTTGCTTGCTTGCCTTAAAGTCAACACCAAAGTTGTACCGAAATTATGAATACATGAAAAAGGCAGACAAAGTGTGGCTAAATACACTGCAGACATGATCATTTTCTTCAGATGGGTGGGCAGATGCAAAGTCATAAAAACTAAAATTCTTACAAATCTTTTGGTCAGGGAACAAGCCCCAAGTAGCATGATAAAGGACATGAAGATTTGGTTAGCAGAACCAAAAGTGCAACACTGCTGAAGGGAAGTGGAGCAAAGGAAATTACCTAGCCATCAGGTTGCCACTGCAAAGAAGAGGGGGACCCAGTATTCCCCACATAGAGGGAAACCCATGGCGCAGCCTAAGCCAAACAGGCTACACAGGATAAGAAGTCATGTGGCTAAGATCACTGTGCATTTCTTGGGCTTAGAGGTTTCAGATGTAATCTAAATGAGTCACGTGCAATATCACTGTCCACTAAGCGAAGGAGAACAGCAGCATCATACAAGAGTAGCACAATAAAGTAAACAAATGTGGAAATCCCAAAGAGTGTAGAAGTCCAGTAATATAAAAATAAAAAACACTTTACAAGGCAAGGTAGTTAGGACAAATTCTTCCAGTAAAAGTAAAACAACTTTATTATTCACAGCACAGTGGTTTAGCACTTTCGTCCGTGACATTCAAAAGTCATCAGAACCACTGAAAATAATAACATTTCAACTTAAAATACAATAAATTGAAAGACACCCCCCCCCAAACAACCAATGAGCAAACAATTTTAAATCCAAGCCCACTAGCTATAAATTGACTACGAGCAAAACAGTTCAATATATCACCCCAATTAAAAAGTAATTTACACATTCCTACATTATTCACTCATGGTTTAGTAAACATTCAAAACATTAAACTTTTTTTTTTTTTTTTTTTTTTTTTTTTAAATGAAAGAGACATAACATGGTGTAGGTGAAGTTCACTTGTAATGGAAATAAATTCATTGATGACAGGTGGGTTTGCAGCATCCAACCTCAACTGCCATGTCGTGTCACCTTGCAGCAAAACATTTTTTCAATCACCAACAAATGGGTTAATGTTCACCTTTTCTAAAACTAAAACCTAAACTTTTCAAAACCTTCACATGCCACAGAGTGGCAGACCAAGGCACTTTTGTTATCCAGCCTCTGTATGCTATATTGGTGCTGGCAAATCCTCCAGTTAAAAGTATTAACAGTCTTCCCAATGGAAAATGCTTTACAGACAGTGCAAAAGGCAAAGGAAACCACCCTTTCTGAACAATTATATTTTCCACCACTGACCCATTGTTTGATCTTATCGTACAACCACCCATTGTAGTTAGCCTATATGTGCTTACATTGTTTGCATTTCCCACATCTGTGTGTAACTGGCCAAGAACCCAATCCCATAGGTATAGATTTCTCTAGAAGGTTCTGGATGTTAAGCTTCCCTTGTAAGTAAAAGTTGGTCTCAACTCCCAGATTACCCTTGTGTTTTCTTCACAGTTAAAGATACCCCAATTGTTATGTCGTCTTCAACACCTTTAACATCTAGGGTGTAATGTAACACCATGTTGCCACTCGTCTTAAAGGTTTCCCTCTTGGCCAAATCTGTTACATCACTTTTAAACAATCCATGTTTAATAACAGGATATTTTTTTGTGTCTTTCAGAACTACCAAAGGTTTCAGTTCCGTCAAGTAATCTGCCAAAAAAGCGTTTAGCCAAAAACATGTCCTTGCGTGTCTTGAACTCTTGTGTACAAAAGTTATCCAGATGCAAGTCTAGAGGCTCTAATATACTGACTTTTAATGATGCCTTTTTTGATGGAGGGGGTGGCAACTTGAAAAGAAAAAAAAAAAAAAAAAAAAGAGGAGTTACAAAAAGTGGGTTTGCGATATAATCTAGTTTCACACCCATTTAATTGGGACCATGACATTTTAATGTCCAAAAAGTTAATCTCTTGTTGACCCACATGATGAGTAACATGTTAAAAAAAAAAAATAGTAGTACGTTTTTCGAATGATAAAAAAAATTCCGTATGTTGTGTAGCTTTACCCTCCCAGACCAACAATAGGTCATCTAGGTATGTGTAAGTAGCCTCTCACTTTCTTAAACAAGGGTAATGGAATTCCCATCGTGGTAAAACACAGTTTGAAAAAAAAAAAACGGTGTCCTTGTGATTATGTACAATACAGACAACGGGAGTATATTAAACCTTTTATGCATACCTCTTCAAGTGTACCTCATTATGAGGAACATACCTCATTTGGGGTCTTAAAAAGTTCATGTTCCTTGAAGTTCCACATTGAAAGGGTCTGTCACACATTCAGTGTTAGGAATTTTTGTTTAAGCGAAATCCATGGTAAACAGAAATAAATCCTATTAGTTCATTAAAAGAACTTCTTTATAAAGTAAAACCAGCACATTTTAACCATCCTATGACCTTCCTAGTTGAATTTGTTAGTAAGCCATTAGCATGTGTTCCACATTTTGCCCATTTGTTCCACATTATGAGGGCTAGTGCCCCTCATTTCGGAGATGGAAGGTTGAGAGCTATGCTTTTATGGGATATTGATACCTACTTCCCTGTGTCCACAAATGAGATAAACATTGCTTACCGGGGTATTAGAGTTGCATTGGAGGGGTTTTTTTTTCTTTTCTTTTAGACCAAATTAATCAAGAGCTTCATGATTTCTTGACGGTTACCAATCCCACCATACCCACTATATTTGGGATTACCAAAATTCACTCTAACAAAAGACAACCCACCATATCGTCCCACTGTTGCCTCAGCTGGCTCTATTATTGAACCCTTGGTGAAATTTCATTGATATTAAGCTCAAACATTTTTTGCAATTCGACACATTAAGGGACTCTTGGGACTTGGACAAACTTTGTGAAATCAACTTTGATTTGAATTGCATTTTTGTTGCATGTGATGTTAAAAATCTGTTTTCATGTATACCACATGAGGAAGGACTGTTGTGGTTTAACCAAGTGCTAGGTGAACTTGGGAATCTATCGGATGGCAACTGTACACTCATCCATGACTTTATGTAGATTATTTTAACGAAGTTTGATAGAGAATATTACAAACAACTGGTGTGGCAATGGGGGCCGCTTGTGCACCTGTTTTTGCAAAATGTGTTTTACTGAAATGAGAATTAAAAACCCTCTTTCAGTTACCCTTGTTTAAGAAAGTGAGGGGCTACTGCAGATACCTAGATGACCTACTGTTGGTCTGGGAGAGTAATCCTACACAACATACTGAATTTTTTTCTATCAACAGAAAATAGTACTGATTTTGTTTTATACTTTACTCACTATGTGGGTCAAAAGGAGATTAACTTTTTGGACATTAAAATTTCATGATCCCATTTAAATGGGTATGAAACTAGATTATACCAAAACCCACTTTTTGTAACTTTTTTTTTATTCTTTTCAAGTTGCCACCACCTCCATCAAAATAGAGGCATTGTAAAAGTCAGTATATTAGAGCCTCTAGACTTGCATCTGATAACTTTTGTATGCAAGAGTTCAAGATACTTAGGGACATGTTTTTGGCTAGAGGTTTTCCTGGCAGATTACTTGACGGAATTGAAACCTCTTTATTCCTGAATCTCCCAGGCTTTTTTTTTCTGCTGACGTCATCACGTGTAGAGGCGTGATGACTTCAGCTTCATGAGCAGACTGCCAACCTGTCGGAATTGGCTGAAGGCTTGAGGGGTGTGACTGACTGATTCACTGTACTTAAAAGTAGAGTACATATCCCCAGCTCCTCCAGGTAAATAAAGTAAAACAGTAAAAACAATACTTTCGATTCTTAATGTGATGCTGCATGTATTGATTATAGAATGGGAATGTTCCTTGTCTGGACGCGCAACTGCAACCATATCATTCTTTCCTTCCTTGTGATTTAATGCTCTAGTTGAAGTACTGTGTGTGTATCTTTCACTGTGATTTGCTGATCCATGCATTAGTTGAAACTTTCACTTTTGCAGTCATCAGTTTGCCCTGTGAATCTATTACTGTGTATGCTGCTGCTCGATACAAAACTGGGGTCATTAGTTGATTTGCTGCTCCGTGAATCCATTACTGTGTGCTGCATTTTGCTCTATATAGAACAGGGGTTCACTTAGGACCGTGCATTAGTTGTGATTGGCTACTCTGTTCTTTCATTCAATTAGTTTGCTTTGAACAGTCATCAATGACAGTGCATTAGTTTAATCTTTCACTTGGGACAGTCTGTGGCTGCTGCATTCTTTCATTCAAGAAGTTGATTTGCTGCTCCATGAATCCACTGCTGCATTTTGCTTAGAACATTGCTGCATTTGTGAGATATTTGTTGCTCCGTGAAATCCAGTGATGGTGTTTGCTTTGAACAGTCATTAATTGCTGGGTGTAAAATTGCAAAATACCCCAGTTAGGTACACTTGGTGGTTAGGGTTACTCGGGCTGAAAACCCTGTACCTTTGGTACAAGGAGCAAGCGTCCAAATTCTCTACCCATACCACCACTTCTGACTGAAGTTATAGCTCTCAACTGTACAAATTTTCACAGGATGTCTGGAATGTTTGGCTCATAATTTTGGTCTGTTCCTCTTAAAATTTGGATGGTGCAGTGGTAGTGTGGTCACCTCACAGTGAGAGATTCTCTGGTTCGATATTTGGCTGAAGTGCCTTCTGTGTGAGTCTGCATGTCCTCCCTGCATTTGTGTGGGTTTCCTCTGGGTGCTCTGGTTTCCTCCCACGATACAAAGGCATGTGTCTGGACTGGAGTGTTTCTCCCTGGGCCTCCACTGAAAATTGGTTTTGTTCCAACTTTGATTTTCCCAGTAAACAAATGTTAAATAAAATTTGTGGTTTTCTGGCAAATTAGTGAGAACGGAATTCACTAAATAATGATAGGAAGACAAACTTAAATGGCTACATGGTAACAACATTTTATTCTAACAACTTTCTAAGACTATACAAGCAATGTTTAAAATGTGCCCCTGGTTTTGGGCATTTGTCCCCACCAATAAATTCTGGCTTATTTCAGATTTATTTTGCTGTACAGTTCAGGGAAGGAGATGTTTAGTGCTGCTTATGCAAAGTCTACTTGCATTGTTAGTAGCATAACAGGTAGTGTACTTGCTTTTGCTGCAGAAGGCTATGGGTTTTACTCCCACTACGAAGATGGATTGCTGATACTGTACTGTGTTGTACTTTAAAGGGGGTGGATGCTGCAATCCTGAGCATGTCCTTCTTTGGCGGAGCTACCCAGTAATTATGAACCCGTTATCAGTTTGCCATCCATTTCCTACTGAAATATTACTAGCTTATTTTTTTAATGCAACATAGGCAATTTATTCTTAAAGGGAGACAGGCACTTTACTTGTACATTAAACAATGAAATATAAAAAGTGGTTTGCTAGCAGCAACTTCTTCATTCGTTACAGATCTCTTTAATATGGAATTATTTAGACGACATTTATGTCTGCAGAGATTGTGCATATTTATTGATACTGGTGGATTGTAGAAGTCTGAGTAGACTTTTATGATGGATATGTTCTGAATTGGGCAGTTTTGTCATTATTAGTTCATGCATTTTGCTTCATTGCTTACTGGAAAAAATGTTCAAAACAATAAATTTAAAATGCACTTTAACAAGTGTGCTGTATTATACAAGGAATAGAATTAATATGGTCATGAAGATGCATCTAATAACACATATCGGTTTTGTGTGCAAGGGCCCTATGATTTGAAAACAGCCCAAAGGTAATCTTTATTCACCACTGGTTAGATGCATTTTCTTTGAATGTGGGTTTCAATGCTGTTTCAATAAATGTGACTTTCAAGGGCAGAGAAGTTTTAATGCCAAGTCTATTTTCATTGGGAGACTATATTGCTTTGTTTAGCAGATGCCTATTAGTGCTTGGGCTATAAAATGTGAAATAAAAGTTTTAAATTAAATCCAAACAATCATTGCAGAAGTAAAATAGTATGCACATTACAATGTTTATGGTAAACTGGGCGAAATAGCCAAGTAATGGGAAATTGGAATGGCTGCAGGGGACTCTGTGGCCATATTTTGGTTGTCTGTTCTTCAGTTTGCATTTGAATTTGAAAGTTGGTATCCCATACTTTCACTGGAGTGGGTGGGGTTACATAATTGTGTATACAAATTTTATGTTGATCAGCATACAGATTTGTACTTGTTTCATGGGCCTTTGTCCAGATTTTTGAGGTTTCCAGGTTGAGAGGTATGAGAGTGGCTGTACTTATCCAGGTTTTCTTAGTGGGAGAAGTGTCTCCTATGGTGCATTTGAGCCACAGACTTCAACACAAGAGAAGTATTGTACATAAATATTGGAAGGCGTGTCTGGGCAAGATCTCGGCTTTGCAACTACAACCATGCCTGTAAGGCAGAAAGTAATTTCCAATACGGTTACAGACCACAACCCTTTAAAATGGCTACACAAAACAAGGGGGAAACAGTGGAAAGCATCTTCGATAGAGCTTAGTCTTAACAGTCCTTTAACGCGACTGCCCAACATTGATATGTTAACAATAGAAACCCAGGCAGTTTATCTAGAAAAGTTATAAGGCAACGTATCAATAGACTGCATCCTCTCAAGCTTAGTTTCTTGATGAACACCCCCAGAAAGCTTGCCTGAGGTTCATAAAGGAAGAGAATTGTGAACCAAGGATGTGGAAGACGAGGGGCACCACTGCCAAATGTGAAGGAGACATGGTGATGCTATTCTTCAGAGTGAAACAATACACAAGTTTAAGTAATTTATGCACTTGGGACACAGGTCATACTTTGTGGATTAAGGGAATATGCACTGCTGTCCGGGGTATGGTCTTCCAACATCCATACTCAAACTGAACTGCACAATGGCTAGATGGAAGTCTTAGGTCCTGCATTCTCAGGCCCCTACCTTACCGCTCTATGAACAGAGGTCTTCCAGTGCTCCTTCATCCATGGTAACTGCAGTTTACACAAAGCATCTTACACTAAAAAGTGACACATGCAAAGGCAAGAGGATACGAATGGAAAAAATTAAAACACTGATTCTTGAAGTGCTGTGTGTCAACATTTGAAATTATATTTTACTTTAATGGATGATCATAGGATTTGGGATGACCACCGTGGTGCAGAGGTTAACGTTGTTACTTCACAACAACAGGTTCTTCAGTTTGATTAGTTCCTCAGCTGGGGTGGTGTGGAGTCGGCATGTCCTCGCTGCAGTCAAGTGGGATTTCTCCCGGTGCCACGGTTTCCTCCCACATTCCAAAAACATGCAGTAGGTGGGACTGAAACAATAAATTGGCTGTGGGGGACTGCATGCATGTGGTGTGTGTGTGAGGTGTGTGAGCGCGCATGTGTGGCACGAATGAACTACCGAGACAGGGCTAGCCACCCAGCAGAATACATCTTGGCTTGAGAGGACTGTCACTGCTGAAGTGACACCCAGATTCCATGTGCAAAATGGGAAAAGGGGTTGAGGATAGATGGATAATCACAGGATTTGAGGAAGAGGGGAGGTATGTGAAAAACTGAGGGGAGGTATGTGAAAAACTGAAAGGCTGCCAGCCAAGCTAGATGTGATTTGTACATATTAATATAATCCACAGGCTGGTTTTACAAATGAAAGAGAATTATATGTTATGATTAAACTATATGTTGTACTGAGCTTCAAAAAATGTAACCACAGTGCACCCTGCTGGAAGAAAGCTGATGAAGTGTAAAGCATTTTATGACCGTTAGATCTCAGGGCTCGGAGACAGGATATCTGGAGGAAGGAATTCTTTCTACTGTCTTAGGACAAGAGTTAATTGCTCGATTTTACATACATAATGTCTTCTATGGCTGTAGCTTCCTGCAGCTGCACATTACAAAAATGAAATGTAAATTTTGAGTTTGTGTTAGCCTGGGAAGCTAAATCAGAACTGTTAAAAGGAGTACAATAGGTTTCTCCAATGTATTCCTCAACTTCATGGCCCTTTTCCTCCCTATTTACATTGTCCTCTGTAAAGCAACAACAATAAAGCATTTACAATTTTTATAATTCCCCTTACTTCTGTAACAGAAGCCTACCGTCTCATACTGTGATGGTTTCACTTACAAAATGATTCTCTCACGTTTGAATAAAGCTTGCTGGAGTCGCACAATTGCTGACATCATCAAGGCCAGGCAGTGCAGGTACTTTTTTTTTTTTTTTTTTTTAATCAGTTCCCTCCCCCAAAGTGACATCACCACAGCAGTCATCTGATTCTAACTAAAATAATAAGACCCACCCATTCTGTGATATCATGGCTCCCTCGTCCTTCCCCCAGCCTGAGTGCTGTTCATTTTATTCAGTAGTAGTGTAGTAACACCGATGTTTGGAAACACAGAAATTTGGTATGCATACTTGTACATTCTGCACGGCAAATGATGCTTAGGTGGTGTATCGCTTGCATACTTCTCTGTTGCATTTGCACCAGATACTGCTAGTGTGCAGTGCGGGAATAGAAAGATTAAAACATTACCCTGGTATCAGAGGTGGCAGTGCAACATATTCATAGTGACTCAACATGAGAGTAGCTCTAAGCAAGCACCATGTGAAACCTGAACAAGCACCTAGAATTATTCAGTGCAGCTTCCACACCTTAAAATCTGAAAATTAATTCACATACTCACATGAACAGGAGCAGCTGCATATTGATGGCTAAATGTGTATGGGCATGTCGGGTGGTTACTACACTGCAAAACTGGTATGTAATGGTGGAGATATTTGGAAGGCATGAGCAAACACACCAGTATATTAAAGCCATAGCACACCAGTATATTAAAGCCATAGCACCAATTGAACTGGAGGCTGGCAAATAGATTTAGTAAGGGATTTTGTCCATGCACAAATATTTCAACAGTGATTCTTTGCAGTGGCATCCATTCTCTGATTCAAGGTAAGTTAACCTTGATGTCCTTTATTTAAAAAAAAAAATCAATAAAAATGTTACTTTGTTATAAGTGACTTCTGGACACAAGAAAAAGAAGGGGAAAATATAGCAATGTGGTTTGTATGTACAAAGACAAATCCAGGGACACTGCAAAAGTTTTTTTTTTTGCAAACCAACCAGTGGAGTAAAAACATATGAAGGCAAACACTGCATAGCAACACACTTTGCACATATAAATCTCAATTTTTAACAAGGTGGAAGCATAAAGTGATACCTTAACACTTAAATTAATAAAGATCTAAACTGGTTAATAGTATAAATGTTTTATTCTTTAGCTCCTTGGTGCAAGACCTTACTGGATGTGATTGCAGTCAAGTAAGGCCATGGCTATAGTGCAGCAAAAAAGTCCCCTTTAACAAAGGAAATACTAGAGCAAAGATTAAATTACATGAGTCAAGCACCCTGCTGAGATCTGCCAAACAATGGAATTACCAGGTCAAATTACCCTCAGGACTTTGACAGCTAGGGAAGCTAAGTGTTATGAGGGAGGGGAGAAATAAATGGACTGGAATTCATTGTCTCACAAATTAGTGCCATTTAAACTAAATTAGAAAAAAGGCAACAATAAACAGCACTTTGAGTGTGTTCTGTGGCATTTGCACCGTTTCTGTTTTAAGTAGTCATCCAGCAGCAGGTAATGTTACTTACACTGTTCTATTTTACTCAGTACGTTGTACGCATTCAACATCTATGAAATGTCAGGAACTTTAGGCAAACGGAGGCCTGCATGATGCAACATTTTTGAGCCAAACAATGATTTCTGGGATACTGGATGGCAACCTGATTTATCCAAACCACGTCAATACGCCAGCCTCCAGGTGGTCAGAGTCTGGAATTACATACAAAAATATTTAAAATCCTGTAAATAATCCCAGAGTGCTGTTTAAGTGTAGGAAACATCATGCCATGATGTTTTAAACATGTTTTTTGAGTCTGTGGGTGCGGTACTCCTTTAAGAATGATGTAGTCTGAAATGGGTCAGCAGTGATGTATTATCAATTTAAGACTTTCTAAGAGAAAGAGAGAGCACATTTTGCATTGGTCTTCAGAACTGCCAACATCACCAGCACTCTGTCTTTGCTCTGCATGTATGCAAGTTGTTCAGAACACCGTTTCTCTTCAAAATAAATAAAATAGTAAGATTAGACTAGCTGTTTTCTATATTTATGTCAGACTATTCTACAGTATTATTTTAAGCATTT